>NC_057807.1:595055085-595215085 GCF_018294505.1 Triticum aestivum | reverse complement strand
CCAGAGTGTTTCAGCAGAGCCATCAGAGCCGCGGTGATTCCTCCCAACTTCAGGTTGGCGACTGGAGTCAGCAAGTTCAACGGTGAGTCTAAGCCCGATACTTGGCTTGAGGACTACCGAGTGGCTGTTCAGATCGGCGGCGGAAATGACGAGGTGGCCATGAAGCATCTGCCTCTTATGTTGGAAGGGTCAGCCAGAGCATGGCTGAATCAGTTGACACCCAGCAGCATTTACACGTGGGAGGACCTCTCCCGAGTGTTTGTCAGAACGTTCAAAGGAACATGCAAGCGACCAGCAGGACTGACAGAGCTGCAATCTTGTGTGCAGAAGTCGAATGAGACTTTGAGGGATTACATCCAGAGATGGATCACACTGCATCACACAGTAGAGAATGTATCTGATCACCAGGCAGTCTGCGCCTTCAAGGAGGGCGTAAAGTACAGAGAGCTAAGCCTGAAATTCGGTCGAACCGGAGACATGTCTCTGAGTCGAATGATGGAAATAGCCACCAAATATGCCAATGGTGAGGAAGAGGATCGGCTCCGGAGCGGCAAGCATAAGTCAGTCGCCCAGGAAACCGGAGGAGGGAACTCCAGTCGGAAGCAAAAGCGGAAAGCCGAGCCAGCTGCTCCTGGAGAAGCCTTGGCCGTGACTCAAGGAAAGTTCAAAGGAAAGCCCAAGGGGCCTTGGAACCCCAAAAAAGTAAAGGATAAAGAAGGAAACGACGTGATGGATTTACCGTGTCACATCCACACGAAGAAAGATGAAGAGGGTAACTTCATTTACCCGAAGCATACCACTCGGCAGTGTCGACTCCTGATACAGCAGTTCCAAGGAAAGCAGCACAAGGATAAGGAAAAAGAGTCGGACAAAGTCGAGGACAAAGAGGACAGTGACGAGGAATATCCGCAGGTCAATTCCACCCTGATGATTTTTGCTGACGTTGAGAGCAAAAACCGACTGAAAGTTATAAACCGAGAGGTGAATATGGCTGCTCCGTCAACACCCAATTATCTGAAGTGGTCTCAAACCGCCATTACATTCGACCAGTCTGATCACCCGACGCACATAGCCACCCCTGGGAGGCAAGCTCTGGTGGTCGACCCAGTCGTTGAGGGCACTCGACTGACTAAAGTGTTGATGGATGGCGGCAGTAGTTTGAATATACTGTATGCTGAGACACTGAAAGGGATGGGCATTCCGATGTCCAGACTCAGCACAAGCAACATGAGTTTCTATGGAGTCATTCCTGGCAAGAAGGCCGCGTCACTCGGCCAGATTGCTCTTGATGTGGTTTTTGGTGATTCCAAGAACTTCCGCAAAGAGAAGCTGACATTTGAGGTTGTAGATTTCCAAAGTGCCTATCACGCTATTTTGGGCAGGCCGGCTTATGCACATTTTATGGCTCGACCATGTTACGGGTATCTCAAATTGAAGATGCCAGGCCCTAAAGGCGTGATCACTGTTACTGGTAATCGCAAGAAGGCAGAAGAGTGCTTCCAGAAAGGCTCAAAGATCGCCGATGCTCAGATGGTGGCAGAAGAGTGGCAGGAACACCAGAGGAATGCAGACCCGAGTGATTTGTTGCGAGCCAAGAAGCCTGCTACGGAATCAGCATTCCAGTCTCCGGTGAGACAAAACCAGTTCATATCCACCCGACCGACCCCAACGCTGCTCCGACTCATATCTCCACAACACTCGACCCCAAATAGGAAGAAGCGCTCATCCAGTTCCTCCGTGAGAACTGGGACATCTTTGCATGGAAACCTTCTGACATGCCGGGTGTACCCAGGGGACTGGCTGAGCATCGTCTGCGAGTCGATTCAAAGGCAAAACCTGTGAAGGAACATCTGCGACGGTCTGCCGTCCAGAAAAGGAAGGCTATTGGCGAAGAGGTGGCTCGGCTCCTAGCAGCAGAGTTTATCCGAGAGATTTACCACTCCGAGTGGCTCGCCAATGTCGTCATGGTCCCCAAAAAGGACAATTCGCTTCGCATGTGCATTGATTTTAAGCATATCAATCGGGCCTGCCCGAAAGATCATTTTCCTCTTCCCCGCATCGACCAAATAGTCGACTCGACTGCGGGATGTGAGCGACTGTCTTTCTTAGACGCTTATTCCGGGTACCATCAGATCCGTCTGTTTGGGCCCGATGAGATCAAAACAGCTTTCATCACCCCATTCGGGTGCTTCTGTTATGTCACCATGCCATTCGGCCTCAAGAATGCCGGAGCCACGTTCATGAGGATGATTCAGAAGTGTTTGCTCACTCAAATCAGTCGGAATGTGGAAGCGTACATGGATGACATTGTGGTCAAGTCACGGAAAGGTTCCGACCTGCTGACTGACCTCGCTGAAACATTTGCCAACCTCAGGAGGTATGATATCAAGCTTAACCCATCCAAGTGCACATTCGGAGTTCCTGGTGGAAAGTTACTCGGTTTTCTCGTTTCCGAACGAGGAATCGATGCAAACCCAGAGAAAGTGGGCACTATACTCCGAATGAAACGACCTGTGCGTGTGCACGATGTTCAGAAGCTTACTGGTTGCTTGGCCGCTTTAAGTCGATTCATCTCTCGTCTCGGTGAGAAGGCATTGCCTCTTTACCGACTGATGAAGAAGTCAGACAAGTTCGAGTGGACTCCTGAAGCTGACGCAGCGTTTGCAGAGTTAAAAACCCTGCTTTCCACCCAGCCGGTGCTTGCTGCCCCGATCAGCAAAGAGCCTTTGCTGCTTTACATTGCAGCCACAGGACAAGTCGTCAGTACTGTACTTACGGTCGAGCGGGAAGAAGAAGGGAAAGCCTTCAAAGTTCAGCGCCCAGTATATTACATTTCCGAAGTCCTGACCCCATCAAAGCAACGATACCCTCATTATCAGAAGCTTGTATATGGGATTTATATGACCACGAAGAAAGTTTCTCACTACTTCTCTGACCATATCATCACAGTCGTCAGCGACGCCCCCTTATCAGAGATTCTGCACAACAGAGATGCAACTGGCCGAGTGGCAAAATGGGCGATTGAACTTCTTCCCCTGGATATCAGATTTGAGGCAAACAAAGCTATCAAGTCCCAAGCAATAGCAGATTTCCTCGCCGAGTGGACTGAACAACAGTTATCGACTCAAGTTCACTCGAAGCACTGGACTATGTTTTTTGATGACTCTAAAATGTTGAATGGTTCCGGTGCCAGGGTAGTGTTGGTTTCCCCCCGAGGAGATAAGCTCAGATATGTACTCCAGATTCACTTTGATTCTTCCAACAATGAAGCAGAATACGAAGCACTCTTGTATGGGTTGCGTATGGCCATTTCACTCGACGTCCGTCGCCTCATGGTCTACGGTGACTTGGATTTAGTGGTTAACCAAGTGATGAAGGAGTAGGACGTCAGAAGCCCAGCCATGACTGGCTACTGCAATGCAGTCAGAAAGCTGGAGAAGAAATTTGAGGGATTAGAGCTCCATCACGTCCCCCGACTGAAAAATCAACCAGCCGATGACTTGGCGAAGATAGGTTCCAAAAGAGAAGCCATCCCGAGTGGCGTGTTTTTGGAGCATGTTCACACGCCGTCAGTTCAAGAAGATCCTTTCACTGAAGAAGCCCCGCAGCCAAAAAGCGCCACAGATCCGACTGAAGTCGAGGTCCCAGCTGTGGTCGACTTAATCATGGAAGTTCTGGTTATCACTCCCGACTGGACAGTGCCCTATATCGCGTATATTCTAAGGAAAGAGCTCCCAGAGAATGAAGAAGAGGCTCGAGAGGTCGTCCGTCGATCCAAAGCCTTTACTGTCATGAGGGGACAGTTGTACAGAGAAAGTACGACTGGAGTCAGCCAGAAATGCATAACACCGGAAGAGGGTCGAATGATTCTCAATGACATCCACTCGGGGACCTGTGGCCATCATGCGTCCTCTCGGACCATCGTGGCTAAAGCATACCGAGCGGGTTTTTACTGGCCCAGAGCAAATGAAATGGCGAAAGAGATAGTCGACAAGTGTGAAGGATGTCAGTTCTACTCCAACATGTCACACAAACCCTCCTCAGCCTTGAAGACCATCCCGATCGTCTGGCCTTTCGCTGTTTGGGGTTTAGATATGGTTGGACCGCTGAGAACTGGCAGGAGCGGCTTCACCCATGTACTGGTGGCAGTCGACAAGTTCACCAAGTGGATCGAGGCCAAGCCCATTAAAAATCTTGATGCTGGCACTGCCATCAGCTTCATCAGAGAATTAATATTCAGATATGGAGTTCCGCATAGCATCATCACTGATAATGGGTCAAACTTCGACTCCGATCAATTCAAAGCTTTCTGCGCTTCCCAAGGCACACGAGTCGACTACGCTTCAGTCGCCCACCCCCAGTCGAATGGACAAGCAGAAAGAGCAAACGGCCTAATTCTCAAAGGACTGAAACCCCGGTTGATGCGCGACCTCAAGCACGCAGCAGGCGCGTGGGTCGACGAACTTCCATCAGTTCTTTGGGGATTGAGGACTACTCCAAATCGGTCGACTGGGAGGACTCCGTTCTTTCTGGTCTACGGAGCTGAGGCGGTTCTGCCAAGTGACCTGCTTCACAATGCACCGCGAGTCGAGCTCTACTCTGAAGCTGAAGCAGAACAAGCCCGGCAGGACGCAGTCGACCTTCTAGAAGAAGAAAGAGAGATGGCCATGATCCGATCGACCATCTATCAGCAAGACTTGCGTCGATTCTACGCCAGAAATGTGAAGAGCCGAGCCTTCCAAGAAGGAGACTTGGTCCTCCGAGTGGACCAACAGAAGCCACACAAACTCGCCCCTACTTGGGAAGGCCCCTTCATTGTTACCAAAGTTCTCCACAATGGAGCATACCGTCTTTACAACGTCGATCGCCAGATTGACGAGCCACGAGCTTGGAATGCGGATCTGCTCTGCCCCTTTTATACTTAAGTATTCACTCGGATGAGTTGTAATAAAAGTACTTCTATAGTTTATTTATCAAAGACAAGAGTTTCATAATTTTCCCAGTGATTGTTATTACTTTTGTTCACATAAATCAGTCCCCCAGTGGGTGGCTTAGCTGCGAATCCGTTTCGCCTACGTTTGTAAAAAATCCTACTGAGTGGTAAGCAAGCCTTCCACTCGGAGGCTTAGTTGCGAATCCATTTCGCCTAAGTTTAAACAAAATCCTACCGAGTGGTAAGCCAGCCTTCCACTCGGAGGCTTAGCTGCAGTCCAAGTACTCGCCTAAGTTTAAACAAAATCCTACCGAGTGGAGAGCAAACCTCCCACTCGGGGGCTTAGCTGTAGCCCAGTGCTCGCCTAAGTTTTTGAAAACCCTACCGAGTGGTAAGCCAACCTTCCACTCGGGGGCTTAGCTGCAACCTAGTGTTCTCCTAAGTATAAAAGACAACGTGCACTACACAAGGAGGACGAGGCGCAGGTCGACTCCTGCCTTCTCCTTCCGAGCTACGCCACAAATACAACATGCGCTCCGCAAGGAGGACGAGGCGCAGGTCGACTCCTGCCTTCTCCTTCTGAGCTACGCCACAAATATAACATGCACTCCGCAAGGAGGACAAGGCGCAGGTCGACTCATGCCTTCTCCTTCCAAGCTACGCCACAAATACAACGTGCGCTCCGCAAGGAGGACGAGGCGCAGGTCGACTCCTGCCTTCTCCTTCCGAGCTACGCCACAAATACAACATGCGCTCCGCAAGGAGGATGAGGCGCAGGTCGACTCCTGCCTTCTCCTTCCGAGCTACGCCACAAATACAACGCGCGCTCCGCAAGGAGGACGAGGCGCAGGTCGACTCCTGCCTTCTCCTTCTGAGCTACACCACAAATACAACATGCGCTCCACAAGGAGGACGAGGCGTAGGTCGACTCCTACCTTCTCCTTCCGAGCTACGCCACAAATACAACATGCGCTCCGCAAGGAGGACGAAGCGTAGGCCGACTCCTGCCTTCTCCTTCCGAGCTACGCCACAAGTACAACGTGCGCTCTGCAAGGAGGATGAAGCACAGGTCGACTGCTACCTTCTCCTCCAAAGCTACGCCACGAAAATCCTACCGAGTGAAGAGCAAACCTCCCACTCAGAGGCTTAGCTGCAGCCCAGTGCTCGCCTAAGTTTCCAAAATCCTATCGAGTGGAGAGCAAACCTCCCACTCGAGGGCTTAGCTGCAGCCCAGTGCTGGCCTAAGTTTCTAAAATCCTATCGAGTGGAGAGCAAACCTCCCACTCGGGGGCTTAGCTACAGCCCAGTGCTCGTCTAAGTTTCTAAAATCCTACCGAGTGGAGAGAAAACCTTCCACTCGGGGGCTTAGCTGCAACCCAGTGCTCGCCTAAGTTTCTAAAATCCTACCGAGTGGAGAACAAACCTCCCACTCAGGGGCTTAGCTGCAGCCCAGTGGTCACCTAAGTTTTTGAAAATCCTATCGAGTGGAGAACAAACCTCCCACTCGGGGGCTTAGCTGCAGCCCAGCGCTCGCCTAAGAATGATGAGTACAAGTCGATTGCAATTTGTGCTTCGTCCCTACCTACAAAAGAGCATCACAGACACTAGTATATATTCCAAGCAAAGGATGATGATCGTTCGAAGGCAGAAGCAAACATATTCAACGGCAAACCAAGTTCGGATAACGTCCTACGGATCCAGAAGGGCTCAGGCATCAAGCCTGTTAAGGTTTATCGGTTATAAAAATCACTCGGCATTCCGAGGCAAATTCAAAGCATCAAGCATAGAAGTTTTTTACCCCTCCTGCGGAGGGCTGGAAGGCGCAACAAACTCGTCTAGGTCGATTCCGTCCGCGATCCGAGTGGCAGCAGCAATGAAGGTCTCCATGAAAGAACGGAAGTCATGCTTCCTGGTATTGGCCACCTTGAGAGACACCAGCTTGTCTTCTCTCGCTTCCTTGCAGTGAACACAGACTAGAGACAGGGCAACATCGGCACCACACCTGGCGGAAGACTTCTTCCATTCGTGCACTCAACTTGGAACTTCGTTCAGTCAGGTTATCAGAGACTCGAGGTCATTCTGGAGTGTTTCTTCTGGCCAGAGTGCCGTGTCGATGCGTGATGTTGCGGCCTTCAATCTTGCCAGATAGTCAACCACAGCAGCAACACGAGACTCGAGACGGAGCACGTTCATAGCAGCTTCATCCTTCACGGGAGAGTTGATGGGGTCCAATCCAGTCTCCACTCGACTAGTCTCCTCTTCAAAATTTTGGCAAAATTCCGCGGATGCGATCCAAGGATAAGCTAATGTTCCCAAAAAGTCAGTGATCACCAGTCGGATATAAGGGGTTACCTTCGAGCATGAGGAATAACTTCTTGGCGAGCCCTCCCAGACAAGCCTCCAAGTCGTTCTTCTTTCCCGCCAGTTCGCTAGCTTTGTCACTCAGGGCTATCTTCTCACGCTTCTGTTGGGTGACCTCCTTGTTGGCCGCGTCGAGAGCAGCTTTCAGAGTGGCATTCTCCTCTTCAAGTTTACTGATCGAAACCAACTTCTCTTCGGCAAGCTTCGTCTTGTCCGAAGCCGCTTTCTGCGCCTCGGCAAGGTCAAGGTCCTTCTTCATCAGACCATCCTTCAGTTTATCTGCAAAACGACAGTGAGATCAGACTCAAAAATGGACAAAAATAAGGACAGTCGTCAAGATTCTCACCAAAGATACCTTTTGCCTCCTCCTTCGACTTCATGAAGTTCTCCTGGACAAGCTTCAGATCAAGTTCAAGCTGGATATGCTTGTTCTCCAACTCAGTATAACGAGAAACAAGGTCGCAAGATTTCTGCGGAAGATCAGTCGACAGACATCAAAGATAGATCACTTCCGAGTAACTAAGAGAAAAATAGTAGCACTTCTAAGACTACAGCCGAATCAAAATACTCAACTGTAATCTCAGGGACTACACCCAGCGGGTGCACTCAGAGTGCCCCCAATGGTTCTACCGGCTCGGATCAATCAGTCGACCGGAAGCAGCTAACTGTCAGCAGTTAGACACAAAAAAACGACGAAGAATTCTTCAGACCATAGCCGACTACTAGCAGTCGACCACGGTCTCAGGGACTACACCCAGTGGGTGCACTCAGAGTGCCCCCACTGGTTCCATGATTCCACTCGACCAGCTCGAGCGAAGCAAAAAAAAAGTTCAAGACATAAAGACTACAGTCGACTGTCAGCAGTCCACCGTAGTCTCGGGGACTACACCCAGTGGGTGCACTCAGCGTGCCCCCACTAATCCAGGCATTCCAATCGACACACCCAGTGGGTACATGACAAACATTAAAGATTTTCAGTCGGTGTTCAACTAACCTGGACATTGCTCTGAAGAGCTGAACTCGCGTCATAAGCTGTTTGGCTGGCGGCTCGGATCGCCTTCACCTGCTCCATCATGATCCCTGCTTGGTGTATGGCTTCCTTGGCAGCGCCTGCTTGGTCCTTCGGGATGTGGTAGGTGGAGAAGAGAGAAGGTGGATCAGCACTCGACGATGGAGGACGGGCACTCGTCAACGGCTCCGCAAAGGACACGGTAGCCCGAGCAACATTGCTCCCCTCCGGAACCAATGGTTCAGGTGCTGCCGCAACCTGAGCAGTCTTGCCAGCAGTCGCCTTCCTGCTCCTCCTCGGCCTCAGCGGCGCTTCATCATCATTGTTAGGGAGATCGATGATAATGCTAGGTGGAGCTGCAGAAAAAGTTCAAAGTCAAAAATGAAGATCCAATCGACGGAAAGTGAAACTGCGCAGATCATACCAGGATGGGAAGTAGCAGCATCCTCCATCTCTTGGTCCTCATGCCTGGCTGAAGTCTCAGAAGTAGCAGCACTGCGATTTCAGAATTCAGCCGGTCAGCGATCGGGTCGACCAAGAATATATCCATGTTAAAAGGGAAAACATGAGTTATGCTATTACCCAGAAACAGTCGGAATCTCCATCCTCATCTTCAGTAAGGCCTTCGCCGGTTTTGTCGGTGCCGCTCGGGGTTGCTTCGACGCTTTCTCAGTCGGCGCCGGAGAAGTCGTCCGAGGGTGTTTTGTCAATTGCCCAGCAGGCATGACTCCCTTGCCGCGCTCGACTGCAGGGTCGTGGGCGAGCTTGGACCGTCTTTCAGTGCGAGGAGGCTCGACTGCCTCCTCCTCTTCCTCCTCCTCTTCCTCTTCAGAACCAGCATCTTGATCACCCTCGTCGCCGTCCGACTCCCACTCCTCCTGGCTTTCGCCTCCGCTTCCTTCTTCTTCTTCAGTCTGTTCTTGCACCCCGTTGGGCATCGAGTACATCTCGGTAGTGATCTGGGAGACAACAAACAAATTTTCAGTAGACCGGATTGCAACAAAGCGGAATGAAGAAAACAAGAGGCACAGTCGGAAGAATGTGGTCAAACCTTGTCCGGTTCATAGGACTGGTCGAGTGGCGGGATCCTCCTGGCTCCACGAGGATTGTCCCTGTTCCCTGTGATGGCGGTCGTCCACCTCTCCAGAGTGACATCATCGACCTCCTCCGGGTGGAACCGAGAGGTGTCTTCGGGACCAGAGTACAACCACATTGGATGCCCCCGATACTGAAGTGGCTGGATGCGCCGTCGAAGGAAAACCTCTAGAAGATCCATGCCTGTCACTCCGTCGTGAATAAGCTGGACCACGCGCTCCATCAGCATCCTAACCTGAGCCTTCTCCTCCGGGAGCACCTTCAGAGAAGATGGCTTGTTCGCTCGGTCCATGGAGAACGGAGGGATACCAGTCAACTGTCCTGGCGTCAACTGGTCTTGGCAGTAGAACAGGTCGACTGCCACCCTCGAACTAACTCGGGAAGGGTCATGGCTGGAAAGGCACTCTTACTCCTCATCTGAACCCCGAGACCCCCGCACATCTGAATAACTTGGGTTCTCTCATCATTCAGGCTAGCCTTTTTCACCGTCTGGGAGCGACAGGTGAAAATGTGTTTGAAGAGGCCCCAGTGCGGCCGGCAACCCAGGAAGTTTTCGCACAAAGACATGAAAGCAGCAAGGTAGGCAATGGAGTTGGGCGTGAAATGATGGAGTTATGCACCAAAAAAGTTCAGAAACCCCCGGAAGAAAAGATTCGGTGGCAGAGAAAAACCGTGATCTACATGGGTGGCTAGGAGGACGCACTCACCCTCCTGAGGCTACGGCTGCCACTCCTTCCCCGGGAGCCTCGCTGGCCCATGGGGGATCAGTCCCTCGTTGGCCAGGTCGTCGAGATCCTTCTGCGTGATGGTCGAGCGGATCCAATCTCCCTGGATCCAGCCTTGCGGCAGGCCGGACCGCGATGAGGATCCGCCCGACTGGGCGCTCTCCCCTTCGCCTTCGCCGTCGCCTTCTTCGCCCGCTCCAAAGCAACCGTCTTTTCCTTCACCATCGTCGCCGACGAGGCACGCAAGGAGCAGCGGGGCGGAGGCGGAAGCAAACGCAGCAGGCGGACTCGAGGAGGGAGAGGAGATTGGGGGCGCACTATTTGAAAAATCCCCGTCCGGCGCCTTATATGTAGTCTCTTCCGAGTGACTGACTGGTAGGCCCGGGCAATCCTGTCAAATCCCGCAACAGTCGCGCACACGATACGTGGCGAAGAAGGTGGCGCAGAAATCGAGGCGTCCCTGCCTTATCCCATCCGAGTACTGCGGCTTCCTCCTCCCCGCGCGCTTCCTGAAAATTCAGATCCCACTAAATCAGCGGACAGCAGGGCAACTTGTCAGACCGAAGATTTCCTCTGATCTGTCGCTCGGAGATCTCCAAGTATAGAAAGATCACTCGACCTATATCCAGAATAGATCAAGGCGACTGAAAAAGAAGTTGATGTCGTGACCTACGATCATTTGATCCAGAACAAAACATACTCATAGCATAGAAAGAGGAGTCGGAAGAATTCTCAACTCCTTCCTCACTCAAACCTCGATCCATTCGGGGGCTAATGATGAAGTCATGTACATGGGTTAGGGTCATGGACCTGTCCAAGATACCCTCCCCGAGGACATCTTTAGAAGAAGCCGTCTTCCAGTCGACCTAGAGGGACTCCACTCGACGGACTGGAAGACACTCGACGAACTTGAAGACACTCGACCATGAAGACTCACTCGACCACCAGGAGTTCAAGATCTACTCTGTATCCAAACGTTCTGTAATTAAGTAGTCTTTATAGTCATGATGACACTTTATGTAGGGCATTACTAGTAACACCCGACCTTAATGTACTTTAACTCTCTGCTACGTGGGCTGGCTGGGGTCTTGGCATCCTCTATATAAGCCACCCCCCTCCACTGGCAGAAGGGTTCGCACCCCTGTAACTCTCACACATATAATCCAGTCGACCGTCTCCGGGCACCGAGACGTAGGGCTGTTACTCCTCCGAGAAGGGCCTGAACTCGTAAAACTCTTGTGTGCACAACTACTCCATAGCTAGGATCTTGCCTCTCCTTAGTACCCCCCTACACTACTGTCAGACTTAGAACCCCGACAATCAGTACCGCCTTTCAGCCAAAACGCGCTACTGCTACACAGAAGTACATATAAAAAATACATTGATCATCAACGATCTTTTTGTATAGAATCTAAATCGTCAATAGGAATCTACCACCGATTTAAGAACCGGCGAAGACTCCTATTGCAGCCACAGATCCTACACATAGAGTTCAATGAAGACCAAATGTTTGGGATAGTTTGAGAAGTAACATACTTAAGGTGGTCAAATTCTTGTTAGGGGAGCGAGGTGGGACTAAAAATAGCGCCTCCCACAACCTCTTTAGTACTGGTTCGTGCCACGAACCGGTACTAAAGGTGCTAGCCGGGCACCAGCATCTTTACTACCAGTTCGTGGCACGAACCGGTACTAAAGATTCCCAAAGAACCGGTACTAAAGGTCACCTCCTGCCAAGTCATTTGAACCGGCACTAATGGGCGCATTAGTGCTGGCTCATATGCGAATCGGTACTAATGTTTCTCATATTAGGTCATTTTTCTACTAGTGCATGGGAATGCATCTTACTGGGATTACCTAGGCTACCTAGTCTCATAATTCTGTATTTGTAGGAACATTGTTCGGGTTGTCCTGGAAATCCAAAACCGCTTCAACCATTCTTTTACGCTTGAGACTTTTTCACTAGCCTAGCTAGATTATAGGACCCAAGTTTCCTTCACTAGTCCAAATTAAGAAGATTGATGCAGCTTGATGACGTAGTTGCCCCTTCTTACAAAAAATATATTATAAGTTTAGCAGAGTAATATTAGAACAGAAGCAATAGGAAGTATGTTTGGAGAACTAAATTGACTAGTCGAATAAATCAAACTCTACAAAAAATATGCATCTGCAGTTGGGTCCAAGAATTTGAACATCAACGGCTAAACACATAAGCCCATAAGCGCATATAATAGTGTAGGTTATTTGTTGTCTTCTTTTAATAAAATAAAACTAGGAATGACTATGTTAATGAAAATTCAGATTGTTTAAATGATCATTGTGAATAATATATCCGATGTGGCCGAATAATGAGTAATCAATCCTGGACAACTAGTTTTTGAGATCTTCTAAAATTTGACTAATAGAGTGATATTACCATTTTTTTAGATTTCTAAGAAAAATAATGTGTTTGTATCGAGCTAGAACAATACCAGAACTATACATTTTAGAAAGTTAGCCTACATTTTATATTTTACCAAAAGAAGGTTATTGTCGCTTATGATCAACACTCCTGGTATCATCACTTTTTAGTTCTTCCATAGTGGTGTCTTTTTTACTATAGGTTATTTAGCTAAACCTAACTGAAATGGCTATAAACTTTGTGCATTATCCAATCAAGAGAAGACTATTCTACATATTGTTGATTGCCAATTTGCAATATGAGTTGGTTTATGTACTGATAAGCATTTAAATTTAATACATGTGATTTTTTGTGCACTACACTTACATGTTATTATTTCGCCATAGTTAGTGCATTATGTTAGTTCTAGTGAGGTCATACTGCAAGGATGGTTTAACTTCTAGTGAGGTCATATCCCCTTTGGTCAAGTCTATCAGATGGTATATGCTCATTTTTTAAATAAACCCATTTGTACGACCATATACTCTCATGTTCAGTCTAGATGAAGAAAAAATTCAGGAGTCATTGATGTCTCAATTTGTCTTACGTGGCCAAAGATGCTTTAAGGTTCATATTTGCCCGGTCTAAAGTTGTCATGCGAGCAATCAAACAACTCCTATTAACATATGTGGAGGGCACATACACACAGCCAAACAGCCATAGCTTCATCTGACATGCCTAATATTGGTGTTGATGCAGCCTACCTACCAATCTATCATGCCCAAAGTATTGCGAAGTTGTTAAAGCAGTTCCTTCTTTTATTTACGTGCGGCTAGGCTCTTAAATGTTTCCACCTCTCGTTACTTTTTTCTGTGACTCGTCCTTCTTGTTTTGCATCTATAAATATATACATATACACTTCTTTTCTATGTGGCACACAAGCACAATCCTCTCTCGGCGAGGGCGCATACTTGTCCAAGATGCCCAAGCAAAGGAAGAAATTTGTTTGGCTTTGTTTCTTCGGAATGAGCGGCATCGAGAAGTTTGTTAACAGTCTCCAAGTCATCCCAGTGTCATGAGATACACTGCCTTCCGACTCAGTGGTTGTAGTTGTTGTAGGTCCTAGCTACCCAACTGCTCCCGCGTTGAGAAATTAGAGGTCATTATATAGTAGTATAAGAAATACAAGATGCATAATTCTCAAAAGCTCCTGCCTACCAAAGACGATCCAACAGACACATACAGTATATCTCGTGTCGTCTTCGTGCAGTATGCTAGAAGCATGCAGGAGCATGAAGAAGATGGCAGAGGGAAAGATATGGATCTGGATCTGCATTCCATGTGTGGGATCAGATGGGGAAATTCCTAAGATGCTTATGTCTGGTAAACTAATGAATAAAAATTATCCGGGAGAAATTTAAGCGAATCACGTGGGCGTGGTAGGGGAGGATTAGACTATGCTGCGATAGGGTAGCCAGTAGGGTAAGGAGTTTTTGTTCCTTCACCATCCATTTTTTCATCGGTTTTCAGGGGATCTTCTCACCATTTTTGCCTTGCCTTCATGGGATGCGAGACAACATTTCATCAAGGTCACCTAGAATCCCCTAATTCGAGATAGAGGATGATAGGAGCAAGGGTGTCCCGATCTTTCGATGAGAATAACACTCTTGCGATTTGGGTGAAGAACAATTTTGACGATCCGAATATGAACATGCAATGACATTGTGCTTTATCAATTGCTAAATCAATCTTCCGAAGGTCACCGACGATGACAGAAGCACGGTTAGCCAGATCATGAAAGTCTAGTCCCTACAAGCAAACGAAGAAACTAATCTAAATATTGCGAGTATATAAATGAGTATGGATAAACATTGGAGTCCCAAAGCGGTTTTGGCTTGGTCGTTGGATACGAACGAAGTACACACATTTACAATGGCTAACATTTAACTAAACAAAACACAAAGACTTCTTTTAAGATTGATCTACTTGTAAAGTACTAAGGCGTGACGACCAAGCGGGTGGACACAAGTTCCAAGGCAGCCAAAACCTAACCCTAAGTTGTACAAGGCCCATGGGTCTAGTTGAAGGTGACACATTACCTTTTAAATTAGATTTACTGGAATTCTGCAGCAATGTCGCATTGTTTTTCTTATCTTCGTGTTGGGGAGTACTTTTAAGGTGAATCATATTGGCTTGGAAAGTTCATGACATAAAAATTCCAACAAAAATATATTCATCCAATTCGAAGTCCAGATGCCAAAATTATAGTTGTTTGAAGTATGTATGTGCATTCTGATTCCGAGTCTAGAACGTGGGGGACTTGTTCTTTAATTTCTTTTCTGCCCAAAGTAGCGTTGAAGAACTTATTATACAACATCTAATCATGTTCGTTTAATTTATCAGCACACATGATTTGTACAAGTGTCTAGTAATTTTGCAATTAGACATAAAAGAAAAATAGTTCAAATACTTTTGTCCTCAACAACATAAATAAATCATCATATAAATTTTATTAGAAATCACCTTAGAAATCTATAAATGCATCATATATTTTTGGTCGTGTTAAAGGTACACTAGTAGAAAACAAGGCTTTGGTTGAAGCTCAATCTACACATTAGCCTCGGTTGCATTAGGAACCGGGACTAATGTGAGCATTAGTCCCTGTTCGAGCGGCTAGTGCGCCGGGTAGGCATTAGTCCCGATTCAAATGGGACCTTTAGACACCAACCTGGACTAAAGGGTGTGTTGCCTTTAGTCCCGGTTGGTGGCTCCAACCGATACTAAATATTAGACCTTTAGTCCCGGTTCGAGCCACCAACCGGGACTAAAGGGGTTGAGGCTTTAGTCCCGGTTAGCAGCTCCAACCGGGAATATGGTTGGAGCCACCAACCGGGACTAAAGGGGTTCTGAAATTTGTTTTTCTGTTTTCCATTTGTTTTTTATTTTTAGTTTTTGTTTTGAATTGCTTATATCTTTTAGGATATTTGATCTTTTTGAGTGATTCTTTTTGCATTAGATTCAAAAAATTGTCTAGTTTTGTTTGAGCCATTAGTTTTAAAATATGAATTTGTTCAAATTTGCTTCAAACCCTAGATTGTGAATAATTTGAGTTTAAAAATAGTTTTTAATTTAATTCTTTTTGCTCCTAGTCACATGTTAGATTGTTGTCACAGTAATATTTACATGCTTATTTTTAGATTAATTTAAAGTAGGATTTTAATTAAAACAATACTATTTTGCTTATATAGTTGTTTTAGTCCTTTAATTGTTGTTTTCAATTATTTTTAGTTAGTTCTTTCTGTATATTTTAACATGTTGTCATATGCTTCTGTTAGATAATAGGGCTTACATGATTTGTACAAGTTTCTAGTACTTTTGCAATTAGACATAAAAGAAAATTAGTTCAAATAGTTTTGTCCTCAATAACATAAATAAATCATTGTATAAATTTTATTCGAAATCACCTTAGAAATCTATAAATACATGCTATATTTTTGGTCATGCTGAAGGTACACTATTAGAAAACATGGCTTTGGTTGAAGCTCAATCTACACATTAGTCCCAGTTGCATTATGAACCAGGACTAATGTGAGCATTAGTCCCGGTTCGAGCGGCTAGTGCGTCGGGCAGGCATTAGTCCCAGTTCAAATGGGCCTTTAGTCCCATTTTGAGACAGCAGCCAGGATTGAAGGTTGCAATGCCCTTTAGTCCCGGTTGGTAGCTCCAACCGGGACTAAAAATTAGACCATTACTCCTGGTTCGAGCCACCAACCGGGACTAAAGGGGTTGAGGCTTTAATCCCGGTTGGTGGCTCTGACATGGACTAAAGGTTACCTTTAGTCCCCGTCGGAGCCAACCGGGACTAACGGGATTCTGAAATTTGTTTTTCTTTTTCCATTTGTTTTTAATTTTTGTTTTAAATTGCTTATATCTTGTAGGATATTTGATGTTTTTGAGTAATTCTTTTTGAAGTAGATTCAAACTTTTGTCTAGTTTCTGTTTGAGCCATTAGTTTTCAAATTTGAATGATTTAAATATGAATTAGTTCACATTTACTTCAAACCCCAGATTGTGAATAATGTGAGTTTAAAAATAGTTTTTAATTTAATTCTTTTTGCTCCTAGTTGTTAGATTGTTGTCACCGTAAGATTTATTTGCTTATTTTTATATTAGTTTAAAATAGGATTTTAATTAAAACATTATTGTTTTGCTTATATAGTCCTTTTAGTCCTTTAGTTGTTGTTTTCAATTATTTTTAGTTAGTTCTTTCTGTATATTTTAACATGTTGTAGTATGCTTTTGTTAGACAACAAGGCTTACATGATCTGTACAAGTGTCTAGTAATTTTGCAATTAGACATAAAAGAAAAATAGTTCAAATATTTTTGTCCTCAATAACATAAATAAATCATCGTATCAATTTTATTAGAAATCACCTTAGAAATCTATAAATGCATGCTATATTTTTGGTCCTGTTGAAGGTACACTAGTAGAAAACAGGGCTTTGGTTGAAGCTCAATCTACACATTTGTCCCGGTTGCATTACGAACAGGGACTAATGTGAGCATTAGTCCCGGTTCGAGCGGCTAGTGCGCGGGGCAGGCATTAGTCCCGGTTCAAATGGGACCTTTACTCCTGGTTTGAGACACCAACTGGGACTGAAAGATGTGATACCCTTTAGTCCCGGTTGATGGATCCAACCGGGACTAAAAATTAGACCTTTATCCCGGTTCGAGCCACCAACCGGGATTAAAAGGGTTGAGGCTTTAGTCCCAGTTGGAGGTACTAAAGGGGTTCTGAAATTTGTTTTTTGTTCTTTTGTTTCTGTTTTGAATTGCTTGTATCTTTTAGGATATTTGATGTTTTTGAGTAATTCTTTTTGCATTAGATTCAAAATTTTGTCTAGTTTCTGTTTGAGCCATTAGTTTTTAAATTTGAACGATTTAAATATGAGTTTGTTCAATTTTTCTTCAAACCCTAGATTGTGAATAATTTGAGTTAAAAAATAGTTTTTGATTTAATTCTTTTTGCTCCTAGTCACATGTTAGATTGTTGTCACAGTAATATTTATTTGCTTATTTTTAGATTAATTTAAATTAGAATTTTTATTAAAATAGTATTGTTTTGCTTATATAGTTGTTTTAGTCCTTTAATTGTTGTTTTCAATTATTTTTAGTTAGTTCTTTCTGTATATTTTAACATCTTGTAGTATGCTTCTGATAGGAAACAGTAGATACCTTTTATAATTAATTAATCTTAATTTTGCTATTGTTTTGTATTAATAGTTGTTTAGCCTTTAATAATGGTTGATTGAATTAATTTTGCTATATTAAAAAGTAATTCTTTTTGCCACTTTAGTAGAACGTGACTGCGGCTTGATTATCCTTAGTTGTGACTCTGGCTGGGACGGTGCTAGCAGATGTAGTCGATGGTAGGATTGGATGGACACCATCCAGGACTAAAGGTGTTCTGCAATTTTCAAACTCCACCCCCCCCCTGGTGTATCGCCATTTCAGTTTTGAAAAAAACAAAAGAAAATCATAAAAACTTCAAAAATTAAAATCCTTTGAGATGTATTTATGTTACTACATTTAATATTACGAAAATTAAAAAACATAAATTTCGACTTGTTTTGTAGAAAATGGTTATGAAAAAGTAAAACGGCTATAACTTTTGCATACGATGTCGAAAAAACGTATAATATAGCAAAATATTCAGCACGAAAATTCGGTTCCGATTTCGACTGTCGTAGGTCTCTTTGCAAATTTTTAGAATCCTCAAATTCTAAAAGGAAAAAACTTATCCTCAAATTTAAGTTTTTTTGAATTTTGGGTCGAACTCTGGTCATACTGTGATCAAACTCTGGTCAAACTACTTATTCAAGAAATATTAGTTTTAGTAATAATTATTGTTTTTTTAAATAATAGTTTCAAACTCAAACGGTGCTTCATGCTCAAGTTCAACTCATAAGGGTTAATAGGATTGACAACTTACTATTGTGAGGAAAACAACAAGTGCAGACTTGGAAACTAAGGGGAATAGAAATCGAAAGTTAAGCGTGCTCAGGCTGGAGTAGTGAGAGGATGGGTGACCGACCGGGAAGTTAGACGATTTGGAATGAGTGCTCCACACTTGAGCAGTGATGAGGGATGATTAGAGATTAAATTGTCAAATAATTCAGAAATTTGAAAATCGGAAAAAATCAAAAAAATCACAAAAATTCAGAAAAACCAAATTTCCAAAAAAAATCCTTTTGTCATGGTTGGTAACACCAACCGGTGGAGCTCTAGACAGCGGCCACGCGGAGCTCCTTTAGTCTCGGTTCGTAAGCCAACCGGGACTAAAGGTTTTGGGCCTTAGTCCCGACCCTTTAGTCCCGATTCTAGAATCGATACTAAAAGGCCCTCTGGAACCGGGACTCACGGCCTGTTTTCTACTAGTGGTAGCATGTCCTCATCAGAGGAACTGTGGTCAGCCTGCCTTTTCCTAAAAACTTGAATGCAGTTGTAGCCTTTTTTTCTTACACTTGAGACTTTTCTTCATTGCCCTAAAAATAAGAAAATGTGGCTGGATGAAGTAGTTGTTCCCTTCTTGCAAAAGAGAAGTCATACACATCTCAGAACCGACGTCAAAGAGATGATGTTCAGAAAACTAAACTAACCAACTGAAAATATTATGTCTACAAATATACTTAAATGATTAAGTTCCACAAGAACATCAATTCTGGCTTCAATGCATTTGAGCAACTAGGCATTTTTTTGAAACAGAGGAAAAATCTTTGCCTTTTTCATTAATTAAGAAGAAGATAGTTTGTCTAGTTAATTGGCGAAAACCAATACATCTAGAGCGAAAACAATGACTCTAATAGTCAACAAAGACCATGCAGATGGCAAGCCACAACAAGTCGATCCACGAACCACATGCGGACTACTCCCAAAATAAAAAAACATTGGACAAGCAAACACTTTCTAGCGACTAACATTGTCGGGCTGTCCCTCGCAGCAGCACTTACCAACTGGTTGATATTCTTCATCTTATTCCCATTGACAAGGCGACACAACACTTGGGAGATCAAAGGAGCGGCAATGAGGCCTTTGATCAGCTCGGTGAAGTCATGTAGGGTGTCCTCGCCCGCATTCACAATAGTGCAACCCTTTGCAACAGTCGGCACTTCGTTGGGGGTAGGAAAAGCAAGGCTGAAATCAGAGGCCACCTTGGCAAAAGGAGGCCATTGCCCGGTCCAATGCAAGTTTCCCAGCAGACTCCACGGGAGCAACAAAACCCCGAAGGCAACAACCAGCATTATCGCCAACCTCCTCGATACCTTGGTCCATATCTTTTGCTAGTTGCGGCACTTGTGTCGCAAGCGTCGACAGCTCCACACCATTGGACCCCTTTATCGCCAACCCAGCACTATCGCCATCCTCTCGTCACGTAAGCATCCATCTGACAAAATCGGCTTTCGTAGTAGATTCAAGGGGGTCATAATGTGATGGTTTTGATAGTCAATGTAGTAGATCGGTCAGAGAAAATTTGTACAAAATGAAGTGTCTCGGCCCATATTTCGAGTGGTTAAATACACAATATTTGTCACTTTATACACTACCATACCATATTCGCCTATATCTTTTTTTTGCCAGATATATTCGCCTATATCTAAGCTATCTCATCTACTTTCCCCTCGCTGTTATGCACCCACTTATTTGTAGACATGTTAAACCTCACTTATCTTGCTCCTACCAGGGGTGCATGAGTAGACATCATTTTTTTTACAAAAGGAGGATATACCCCGGCCTCTGCATCTAGACGATGCATACAGCCATATTATCAATTATTTACAAAGACCATACAAGGTGATACATCATTATGCCTGAAGCCATCAACTTGGCAACACTGTTACTACTCCTATCCCATTGATGAAGGTGTGCCGAATGTCCGAGCCTAATACCAAAAAGATATTGCATCAAAAACTAACATCTAAAGTCAGGTGTCCCATCCAAGCCACTACCTGGAATGAGTCCCACATCGGTCTGACACACTCCCAGTGAGCACCGCACGCTGCAAGGACTGACACCTTCATCTTCCATCGGTACATCCTCAGAGCACTGATGCATCGACCTTGCCAAGCCTCTCTGCCATCAACGCCACCATGACGCCATACAGCTTCCTCCTCCTGCGCGAGTCCATCTCTGTGCATCAAACGCCGAGTCTCCATAGCGCCACGCCGCCGAGATCAGTGACCATCAATGTGTAAAATGAAGCACCGCTCCACCAAAGACCCCGTCCTCCGGTCCCTCGAGCGCATGTGCACCTCCAAGAATGATGCCCCCAAGGGGGAAACGACACCAGAGAGCCGTCGTCATCCAATCTATTGATCTAGAGTTTCCCCCGGAGGTAGCAAAGAGTGGCCTCACTACTAGCGAAAACCTTAGAGACAGAGGTATAGCAGTAGCACGTGTCAAAAAAGCGCGCTACAGATATGGTTATAGCAGTAGCGTGCGTGTAGGAAAAAGCGCTACTACTACAATTCCCACACTATTCCCGGTAGGCTAGGAATAGTAGTAGCGTTTCTACGGGAAGCACGCTACTGCTAAATGCCTTGTAGCAGCGCATTTCTTTTGTAGAGCCCTACTGCTAAGAAAAAGAAAATAAATAGAAAATAAGTAGAAAAGTAAATGAAAATGAAAGAAATAGAAAAAAGAGAAATGAAAAAAAAATGTAAAGAAAAACAAAAGAAAAAGAAAATTAAAACAGGAAGGCATAGCTGTAGCGCATTTTGGTGGGAACGGCTATAGCTAACTTAGCTATAGCGCGTCTTGCCAAAACGCGCTATGACTATTTTGACTTAACCCCGGCCGCATGAGCTCAAAATTTCGCTAAGTCCTTTACCTCTCCCCCTTGTCCCCCAACTCCTCCATCGCCGCCGTTGATCGCCCTACCACCTTCGACCACACCGTCGTCGCCCAGGGCCGTCGTCGACCTCACTGTCACCTCCCTCGAGCTCACCGCCGCCGCCCTCGACCTCACCACCGCCGCCCTCAATCTCACCGCTGCCGCCCGAGCCCGCCCAGGACCTCCGCCGCCCGAGCCCGAGCCTGCCCTCGCCGCCGACCGTAAGGCTCTGCCTCTCCTCTCCCCTACCCTCCTCTCTCTCTGCTAGGGCAATTCATATGTTGCTGCTGCGTTGATGTTCATATGAACCCTAGATTTGTTTAGGGCAGTAGGCATTTTTAAGAATTTAGGAAAAATGATTAGTAATTTTTAGTTAGGGAAGTAGGTTAGGTAACTAAGTAGTGGTACTGTTAATTTGGTTAACTAAGCATTTAGCATTTAGGTTAGGGCAGTAATGGTACTGTTAATTACATGTTTTTTAGTTAGGGAAGTAGGTTAGGTAACTAAGTAGATATTAATTAGGTTAGGTAACTAAGTAGATGTTAATTTAGGTTAATTTGGTTAACTAACTAGGTTAGAGGTAACTAAGAACATGAAAATTAGGTTAGGGCAGTAGTGGTAGTAGTAGATGTTAATTAGATGGTTTTTAGTTAGGGAAGTAGGGTTTTACTAAGTTAATTAGGTGAAGTTAACTAAATATATTATAGGGTTGTATATATAGTTGCTTAAGTACTTATATATTTGTTCCGCACCCAATGTATATTTCTTGAAGTGTAAAACATTGAAGTGGTCATGATATATGAAAATTCCTCGATTGTGCCCAAGTAGCCTTTTGTTGTTTCCAGGGAATGAAGCCGAGTGGCCTATGTTTTGCCGGAATGTTGATTCATTTCCGTTTCGGCAAATTTCAGGTGCTCGATTTGTCCACTTTTTAGCATAGGTCATGCCAAAAAATTTCATAAATTTCGGGATGACTTGTTCTACAAATTAGGACATATCGAGTGCCCGGGATTTGCCGCACCGGGAAGGAATCAATGTTCCTGCAAAACATAGGCCTTTTAATGTCATTATTCATTTTATTAGGTCTAGAATTAATTGACTAGATTTAATCGTAGGAAACATGGTTAGCATTGATGAAGGACAGGGTTCTGGTGATTGCAACGACGTCTACCTGGTGGCAGACGAATATTTGAACCTTGCCAACGATCAATGGTTGTTCTTGCTGGGCCCACCTGTCTCATCCGAGACCGACATCGAGACTGGAGTTGATGCCCAGACCGGCACCGAGACTGGCAAAGCCTTAGAACCGAAACCGAATAGGAGATGTCGACGCCCAAACCAGCTCCTCACTACCAGACAAGTGGTCACGAAGGTGGACGACGGCAATTTTGAGCCAAAACTGCCTGAGGAAGCACGCTCCTACTACGACAATCAAATATGCTGCATCGTACGGGCGTGCACCACCATCAATGATGCGAAACTAAAGAAGATACCAAATATGAAGCACTCCCTCCTAACCCTGCTGCACCAGATATTCTTGTTCCCGGGCCGCGATGAAATCCAATATCCTGATCCACAGAAAGACTCAGCAATGAAGAAGATAAACAAACGTGCCATGACCAAGTTTAGCGACGCGTTGGCCGCCCGGAAAGTAAGGGTGAAAGCAAGGATCATCGACAAAAAGGAACCCTTCTTCGAGATTGTAAAGGATAATCCGACAATCACGGAAGAGCAGATTCAAATATTCAAGGCGGCTTGCAATGCCGAAGATGACAAAGAAAAATCGAAGTACATAAAGGGGTTTCAAAAGAGGAACATGGGGCGCCACCACCTCGGAAGCCGTGGTTACACGGGGAAGAGGTTCATATGGGCCAAGGAGGATGCGGAACGCTAAAGTCTGGGCATCCTAGACCCCTTGGAGGATTTCACCGTCCCGCAGGAGCGTGACGTCCTCAGGGCCCGGTACCATTGGGACCCAGTCAAGAAAGTTTTCGAGACGGACCCGGTCACGATGGAGTTCACGAGACTACTGGTAATTTTAGTTTTTGATCAATTCGAGTGCACGTTTAGTCATATTTGTAAATGATCCGAGTTCCTTTTGTAGAGAGAGCATCACAAGATTGCGGCCAAAAGCAACTCCTCGTCTGAGGCGTTGGCGAGGCCCAAGTGGAACACCCCATTCAACCGGGCGTTGGACATATTGAAACGACTCCCAGTGGACACTCGGCCGTCGTATGGACGGGTGCACGGTGTCGGAGACAGCGCCACATGGAAGAAGTACTACGGCAAGACCACGGAGGAGAGAAAGGAAAGACGAAGGTTAACTGAAGTAAACATCGACAAGAAGGTTGAGATTGCGGTTGAGAAGAATTCAGATAAGACAGTCGCAACAGTGGTAGCTATCGTATAACGGGATCTGTCAGTCTTGGTTCCAGCTATCGTCAGTTGGAGCAGGCGAAATCCAGAAAAAGATGCAGCGGACTTTCCCCTTGCCGACTTCTTCGGGAGCAGCTTGACTACCATTGCACCAGCACCTGCACTAGCACCTGCTCATAGCAGCCCATCCTCCATCTCGGACGTGCTCGACGGTGCTTCATTTTTGGCTGAGCTCGACGCCCTCACGGTACCTGTCACACCGGCCCTCTTCAATAAATATATAATCTCCCGTTTTCGTTGCCTTTCATATGTCTCTCGTCGCAGACATGTCTTTGCAGGCTGACGACCCGTGCACCATATTGTATGACCTCAACAGCCAGAAGGTGGATAATGAAGCCGAAGGAACAATTGTTCCACAGCCGGTCGATCCCCCCTAACGTATTCAAGGTTTCTGTGGCCAGTGTCAAACCGGGACACGAGAATTTGGCTCCTCCGGTACTAGGGGGGGGGGATGATGACGAGACCCCGCGGTGGCTTGGCGATTGCAATATTGGGTCATGTTGTGGCCAAAGAGTCTGCTTCGTCTGGAGGCGTCCGGTAGCACACCCACGACCACGCAGCCTCCGCAAGGTATGAACATCAGCACCCCACCTATCCAATTAGCGTGCATGTCGTGCTGGGTGATAGCAGATGGGGTGAGGAAGAGGCTCCATTAGTCGCCGATCACGTCGCCATAGATGATGATGAGGATGAGGATGACACTCAACATTATCTCAATACTGGCACCATTGATGATGGAGGATTGATAGCTCAGCAGTATGAGTACTCAGGGTTTGAGTGTCATGAGTCGGTGCCTGAATTTCCGCCTCTGGAGCCTGAACGTATTATAGATGACCTTCCACCAAAGAAACATAGGAAGAGAGCGAGGAAAGGCAACAATAAAGTTGCTGCTATGATCCAGCCGCCTCCGCGGCCTCAGGTTCAAGACCGTATACTGGTCCGCGGTGCGGCGAAATACCATATCGCCGGTGAATCAATCCTACCTAAGGCATCGGTAGATGCCATACACGGCGATCTAAGGAGACTTCATGAAGATGTGCTGCGGAGCGGGAAAAGCCTAATCGCCTCAGAAAATGCTGGATACCCACTCTACGTGGTTAACATGCCGCGGCAAAGGTTGTATGTCGACACATTCCCCAGCAGAAGTTCTTCCTTCGATTCGATTACATCTTTGACATGTTTCACTTGAAGAAACTGGATTTTACGTTTGTCCGCCTTTATGCCTTGTACATGAACTACATCATCGGGATTAAGCAGATACCTTATATCTGTGTCGCTAACCCATACTTCATGCACGAGAGCTTCTTAGCAGTCTGCGCAGAGCACTGTGAATACGCGAGGGACTACCTCGTCAATTTCATGGTCGCCAATAAGGACAAGGAGACAATTCTCGTGCCTTATCATCCCCTGTAAGTCATCCGCGCGGATATCCTTCCCTTGATTTCAATCATTCATTTGCACCATGGAGGCTAATTAATTTGAGGTGTTCCTATTTTGCGCAGCCACGGGCGCGCCCTCCTCATCATCCTTTACCATTGATACACCCACACTCTTTACTTGGAGTCGTCGAAGAACATGAACAAAAATGATTACACCCACATCAAGTATGTTCTCAACAGTGCTATCTTTTTCTACGACGTACGGGGTGGAGAGATCAAGTTCAAGAATACTAAGAATGGTAGGGCCGCCTTTGGCCATAAGACCAACTTCTGTTACATCCAGCAACCGAGTGATAGTCTTAATGATGAATTCTATGTCATACACCAGATGCGGGAGTACAGACGGGATCGGCAGAACCTTGGCATGTCACCAACAGCCGGGGATGCCCGTATTCTGCAATGGGCAAGGAACATAGGAGATATCGACGATCATCGGCTTCGAGCTGAGTTCTATCGCATCCAGCATGAACTTCCCCAAATCATCATGAAGGAGGTCCTCAAAAAACCAGGGTTGTTCTACGAGGAAGGGGAAATGTCACGGAAAGACGTCCGAACACGCGTAGCAGCTTAGCGTCTCGACATGAAGCCTTTCACTAAGCTCGGGGACTATCTCCTTGACTTGGATGGATGGCACAACATGCTTGAGTGATTGTCGATATATGAGAATGTGTCCGTTTAGTTCATACTTTCTGTATGACGAAACTTTGAGTTATGCACGACGAAACTTTATTTGTGATGTAATTAAACCGTCCTCCTCGACTAGTGAAGATCACTCTAGTTAGGTCATTTTGGGTTCGATGAACTTTGTTATTTATACTTATGATATGTTGCTTCTATTTTTGCCAAGTCTGTCTCTTTGTGTTGCTCAACTATATATGTTGCATATCATCGACTCATGTGACGATGCAGGTGCATAGATCATCGATGGCGAAGAAGTGCTACACCAGGATTATACGACGAGTGGCCGGAGTGCCAGGCCCAGGTGCACCGATTTCCGGTTTCCGAGCGACAGCCAGTAGTTAGTTTAGGTTCACGCTAGTGCGAGAGAGGGGTACGAACTCATGTACTGCATAGTTCCGCTCTCACTCATAGTGATAGCTCTTCTCGAGTATATCATTGTTTAGATAGATGACGATGTAGTTGCAAGTAATCGAGACTTGTATCGCTATTTTTGAGATGATGACGAGAGACCACTTTGTGTTGGATGATGATTATGATGATGCCATGATTTGATTCTATGATTACATTTGTATGTGTATGATATGCTAAAGATTACTGTATAAAGCCTGTTCAAATACAAAACAAATATGCAGAAAAAAACAAAAAAAATTAAAACTAACAGTAGCAAGGGGAGAAAAGTTAGCAGCAACGTGCACTTACCAGTAGCGCGCTCTAGATAAAAGCGCTGCAGATATTAGTAGTAGCGCTCTGCTGAAAAGTTCGCTACTGATAGACATGTATATCAATAGCACGGTCCAGCACGCGCTACTGATACACGTTAGCTGTAGCGCCCTATCAGTAGCGCAGGTGCCAGCGCTATTGATAGACCTAATACGCGCGCTACTGCTAGGCTTTTCTCTAGTAGTGCCTTGAACTTCTTCACGGTGATGCCTTCAGGAAGGGAACGACGCAGACAGCGTCGCCATCGCCGGCTTTGGTAATAGTCAATAGCAAATTTTCACCCAGATCTGTTCGAAGACCTCCATCTCTCGTGCACGGGCCGCCGCCATCCCTGTCGGGATCTGGATGATCCAGGTCGTCGCTGCCAGATCACAGCAAGGAGAAGTCCTCCCACCGAGACCCGACGGCCGAGCAGGGGAAGTCGAGACCGCGCCCGCAGGACCAGATTCACGATGGATCCGTGCCCGCGCCACCGCCCCAGAGCCAGCCCCACGCGCAAGCCGCCACGGCCTGGCCGCCCGCTCGCATCGCCGCGCCGCCCGACGCGCCCTTGCCGCATCAACACCAAGAACCCGCCACGCCGCCGCATCCCGCACTACAGCCGCATGCCGGGATGAGAAGAAGGGCCCCGCCACGGCCGACGCGCACCAGGCTTCGCCCGGTGGTGCCTTCTGGCGGCGGCAAGGGAGGGGATGGTGTAGGAGGCGGGCGTCGGGTGGAGGCTAGGGTTCCCCCGCCGCCGCCCGCGAGAGCGACGCGAGGAACTAGAGGGGCGCGTGAGTAGACATAGTAGAAACACCAATATCTATAACATATATGATACGTGTAGCCATCTTGCTATATGTTTCTTGATAATTTCTAGCTGTAACTGACATCTCTCTTATCTCACTTGGATTCTTCCACCTCTGTAGATTCCAACTCTCAGGCGACACTTCTCATGGTGAATCCTTCACCAACGGAAATATTCAGTGATTGCAATCACTCGGGACAACGAACTTGCCTATGTGGTTTGTCCTTGGGCGTGCCAAAGCTGTGGCCCGACAGGACCCCTAGATTAGAGCAACGTGCTAATCTACTATTTTTAAATAGATGATTTTCATTAACTGTAGTTCTCTTAGCATGCCGTCTTTCACCTCATCAATTTTGCCATATCAGCATCCAGTAACGCTATTTTAAAGCCCCATGCAAATTATATCATTTTCATCATACATAATTCCTCTGAAATAAATCTGTAGATTCCCACTGCAACGTGCAAAGAAATCACCCAGTTAATCATGTTCTACTGGACTAGCAGGCCTTCTGCATCCCTATTTGTCCTGATAGACGTGGTCGTAGCTGCCTAACGTCTACTGCATGGGGAAAATATCTGGTGCACCGGAACTTGTGATGCTATCGGTGCATCGAACTCACGTTGTGCTTTTAAATTGTTTAAAAAATTCTAAAAAAAATTAGCACACTCGCACAACATCAATGTAGATTGTCACAAAATTTCAAGTCAAAATTCGAAAAATAACTCGAAAAACAAAAATGACAAAATTCAACACTGAATAGTACATAACATAACTTGGGCCTTAGATTTGGCCCATTATCATACTGATGTCAAATTTATCATTTTTGTATCTCAAGAAAATATTTCAAATTTTTATACGATTTTTTTTGACATCATACATTGATGTTGTGTTAACATGCTAGAATTTTTTCATTTTTTTAAATATTCTATGGCATCCGGTGCACCGGTAGCACCACAAGTCCAAATGCACCGGATACATTCCCCTACTGCATGCTAGACCTTATGGTTCAGCACTTGGTCATGTTTCCCTAAAAAAACACTTGGCCATGTGGTATAACAATTCCACTCTTTATGTCTCAACGACCGCTCCGGTAAGCTAATCAACCATCTTTGTGTGCCTCGTCTAACAAAATTCGAACAACATGTCCATTTGAATAGTGTGCTTGATCTGGTAACGATTTCGAGACCTCTTGTTCCATGCTCAACGCATTGAATAGTCATTTTTAGGGCAACGCGTCGAATAGTCGAGGTAAGACGCCCATGCATGGTGCGCCCCGTGAGCCGGCCTGCCACATGTTTAGGCCGATTATTTTCCAGTTGTTTGAGAGGTTGGTCACAGTGTCACACCGTCATGGTAGCTATGAGCGAGACCTACGCTTGTTTTGAGCCGGTATTATTTTTTTGCATTTTTTTTCTATTCACAGTTTTAAAAATTAATCAAATTAAAAATAGGAAAATTTTATATTGTGGAGAACAACAAACAAATGTACAAGTATTTAAAATATATTTTCCGAACAAAAAGCATATATTAAAAAAATATTCATCTCATATTTTTAGAATATTCATACACTCTATTAAAGCTTATGTATTTTAATAATGTTATTCAAATTTAAAAATGTTCATGAATTTCGAAAGTTTTTAAATTTGTAAAATAATTAGAAAACAATTATAAAAAATTTGAAAACCATTATGAAATTTTAAATAATCCAATTTTTTAATTACTTTATTTATAAAATGTTCATGAAATTTTAAAACGTTCATGAGTTTTCTATAAAACTTTTATTGAATTGTTACTACCTAATGTGTAAATGGTATTGTGTATTCTTAAAATTCCAACACATAGTTATAAAATATTTGTCACGTATTTATAAGAAAGTGGTTATTACATATTTATATAAAAATGTGAATCAGGTATTTAAAAAAATTATGTCTAGAAAACAAATGGAAAAATAAAAAGGGTAAAAAGGAATAAAAAATAAAAATGGTAAATAGAAATGAAAGGAAAGACTAGAACAAAAAGAAAGAAAGGAACAAGAAAACAAAATCGGCCACACCCGCACAAGATTTCCTCTTTACCACGTTGAATTGTTTTTTTTACATACTACAGACTTAAACACTCATACATACACACATATACTCACCCATATGAATGCACACACGCACACCAACCCCTATGAGCACCTTCGAGAGACTGAGCTTCATCTTAGATTGAGAAAGTCGCCACAGACGCCTTCGTAGTCGACAGGAACGTCTGCTCCCACTGAATGCACTTTGCGGGTATCCAAAAAATACAAGCATCAATGTCAAGTCTAGGATTTGAACTCTGGTAGGTTGAGGATACCCCTGTCCTCCTAACTATCCAAACAAAGATTGGTTCACGCGTCGAACTGTTGCTGAAAATGCACAGAGATACATCACGATAATTATTGGGCTGGCCCATTTAGGAGAAAATATACTGGACCACCTGGTTTTCGGAACCTTCTTGAAGATTTTATGATTTTTCAAAATGTTCAAAAAATTGAAAAATAAAAAAAATGATCTAAATATTTTAAAATATTCAATAAAAAATTAAAATGTTTCCTATTTCAGAGAATGGTCAAATGTTTCAAAAACAAATTGTGTTTAGAAAAATGGTTTGAACTTTCAAAAAAATGTTTGATTTTTTCAGAAAAATTCAAAATTAAAAAGTGTTCTACTTATAAAAAATTTCAACAAATGAAAAATAGTAATCACTTTTCAGATTTGTTTTCATTTTTTAAAACTATTTTCGTTTCAAAAAATGTTAATGTTTTTAAAATTTTGTTCATAAACATTTTGAGAATTTTACATATTATTCAAAAAAACTCTTTTAGAAAAATCTCCTCGAAAACTCTTTGAAATATTTAATATTTTTCAGACATTTAAAAATCGTTTTTTCTCCAAAAATGTTCACCTTTTTGATAGTTTGTATTTTTTCAAACCAAGAATAAAAATTAAAAAAAGTAAGAAAACGAAATGCTACCATGTCTAACCCAATATCAAGCTCGGTTGTGCATTATCTTGGTTGTGCCTTGAACAACAATGTTCTTGGGTTACTTGAGATCTGATGACACACCATGTGAACCAAATGCATAGTAAAAACAAAAAAAAACAAATTATGAACCAAACACCTTCTAGATGAGTGGTCTATGTATGTAGCTGACTTTCAATAAAAAAACGTATGTAGCTGACTTTTTTTTACTAAAAAGGTGTTAGAGTTCCATGTTTATGTTACGGACGACAAATGCATGAACGACAGTACTATATATGTTCGTCCATGCATGTAGCAAAGTCCAGCGGACGGTTTGATTGTACATCATTCAGCAGTCGTTCATGCATTTGTCGTCCGCGCAGCAGTTCCGCACTATATATGTATACCTGCTTTACTGCGTGAGGGACACAACCATCAATCAATGCCCTGCTTGGTAATAACATGACATTAATTCCAGGGGCCAACTACATATGGTCGTTTCTTCCATTGTATGCCTCCATCTCTTATATATACACGATGCTCTTGCCCCTGCTTCATTCCCATCCATCTTTTGTTTGATTACTCATTTACTCGTCCGCCACTCTATGAGTCTTGACACTAAGGCCTAGACAATGTAGGACAATGTCATGTGTCATCTTTTGTTTGAATACTCATTTACCCAAGCTTCCTTCACTAATCAACATTAAGAAGACTGATGTGACCTGATGAACTAGTTGTCACTTCTCAGGAAAAGGTAATAACTTGAGCAATATCCGAATCGAAACAGATGAAGAATGGTCATGAACTAAAACTAACCAGTCAAAAAAATTGAACTCTCTGCAAATTCATCATCAACAATTGGATATTTTTTGAATGTGAACAACTAATCACATAAGCGCATATAATAGTTATGTTCTTTCTTGTGTATTCTAAAGAAAACAAAAACTAGGAGTTATTATGTTAATGAAAAAAATCATATTATTTCAAAGACTATTGTGAACAATCTGATGTCTCCAAATGTTGGGTAATTAATCAGTTCCGTCAACTCATAGTTTTTGGGATCTTATAAATTCGACAACTAGGGTGATGTCCTAAAAAGAGCTAGATTTCCTAAGAAAAATGATGTGTTTGAATTGAGCTAGAACAATACCAGAACTATAACTATTTAGTTCCACTACAGTGGTGTCCTTTCAACTGAAGATGATTTAGCTAAACACAACTGAAATTGTAGTAAATTTGTGCATTCTCCAATCAAGAGAAGGCTATTCAACATATCTTCCTTGATTGCCACTTCCGTATTATGGCTTCGTTTATGTTTCACATAAGCATTTGGATTTAACTCATCCTCAATCATTCTAACATATGTTTGGGAATCAGATACATGTGATTTCGCTTGCACTACACTTGCGTATTTGTTTGGCAGGGTTATCACATTATGTTGGTAAATTTGGCTATGTCGTAATTATGTCCTTTCACGAGAAGAGAATTTCTGATCCTTTGCGGTAATGTTCTTGTCTATGAGTTAGTTTTAGTCTTGGCCTATGATACAACGTTAGAGCACCGGGAGCACATGTTAGCAGGGTTACCCAGATGGAGCAAGTTACCAGTGTATTAATAACCTAACATGGGTGGTGACTTAGTGTGGTAGTTGATCGCTGCTTTTGTTTTATTTTCTTAAAGAAATCTCAAACATGATAATAATGGATTATTTGCACACTTTTTGGTGCAAAGACCAAGGTATTATTCTTTTATGATCTATAAAAATACATATGTATTTTTTAGTAAAAATGTGAGTGCTATCTTCAATATTGCTACCTAAGGACTAGAAACTATGGTTGTAGCCAAAAGGTGAAAAGGGAAAAACAGACTGAAGCTACATTATGTCATGCTATGTGCAAACTCAGTTGCTTAGGTGGTAACCAAGCAAAACTTTCTTCCTAGACTGTACTGAAAGGGTGGATGCAACTAGGGTTCCATATTAATTGATCAATTTGTAAGATTTTCTCAAGGTTTTTGTTATAAGGCATTTCAATTATTTTAAACCTAATGTATAGCTAGAGCTCTTGGTGGTTCTTCAAACGAAATATTATTTTCAACCTAATGTATCGTTTCCCAAAGACCCAGTATTACTGTCACACGATGGTTTCCACTATTCATGACAATGCATAACTCGATCTTGGAGCGAAGTAAAGTCCGAGCATTCTAGAGCATTGCTAACATGTGACATTAGTAGAAATATTTGAACAAAATGTCGGCCGTTGATGCATGCAAATATGCAGGTCAAAAACTTAAGCATTTTTACCTATGCAAGAAAAAACTAGTCAAACACCAAATGTTACCTCCAAATCTTACACTTAATTTTGTTTTTTTTCACCGACAAAGCACTGCTATCCCATATGGCACGAAAATTGTCAAGCACACTTGCCACACTAATATGAACATGTAAAAAAAAGTAGAATTTCTAAAACTATTAGGTTTTTTTTTACTTTTCATTAGGGAGCATATGCTCTCTAGAGCCAAAAATCCGTGTCCTTATAATTGTTTTCCAACCCAATGGACACAACCATCAATCAATGTCCACTTGTGCCCCTGCTTGGTAATAACATGGCATTAATTCCAGGTGCCGACTACATAGGGTCGTACTTTTGTATGCCTCCATCTCTCTAATATATACACAAGACTCTTGCTCCTGCTTCATCCCCATCCATCTCTTATTCGGTTACTCATTTACTCCATGACACTAAGACCTAGCCCATACAATAGGTTTCTTCCATTGACCCCCCTTTGGAATAAGTGGCATTGGGAAGAGATACATGTTGCGCGTCATTTCCACACCAAGGTGTCATGTGACATCAACCAGCTTCCTTGTGTGCGGTTGAACAAATATGATGCTTCATAGTACAAAGACAAACCACACAATTATGAACCCAATATAGGAAATCAATTGTATGTCAAGGGTCTCTGTGAAGATCGTTAGCTGGGTTACGATCATTTGGTTCTTTGCCGGACTACTTCTAGTTGGGGTTAGCTAAAGGTAATCTCCAAATTCAATGATTGCAGGATCATCTGCCCACAGTGGGACGGAGAGGGTGCTACACTATATAAAGATAGCCTTTTGGGATGGCTTCGCGGGAATGCATCTTATCGGGATTACCTGGGGCTACTTAGCCTCATAATTTTGTATTGTAGGAATCCTGGAAACTTAAAACTGCTTCAACCATTCTTTTACACTTGAGACTTTTTTTGGGAGGGAACTAAACTTGAGAATTTTTTCACTAGCTTGGCTGGATTATATGACCCAAGTTTCCTTCACTAGTCTAAATTAAGAAGATTGATGTGGCTTGATGACGTAGTTGCCCCTTCCTTACAAAAAATATTATAAGTTTATCAGAGCAATATTAGAACATCAGCAGTAGGGCGTACGGTTGAGAACTAAACAGACCGGTCGAATAGATCAAACTCTACCACAAATGTAACATCAACAGTTGGGTCGAAAAAATTGAACATCACCGGCTAAACACATAAGTACATGAGCGCATATAATAGTGTAGGTTCTTTTATTGTCTCCTTTGAAGAAAATAAACTAGGAATGACTATGTTATGAAAAATTCAGATTGTTTAATTGATCATTGTGAATAATATATCTGATGTGGCCAAATATTGAGTAATCAATTTCCTGAAATCCTAGTTTTTGAGATCTTGTAAAATTTGACTAATAGAATGGTATTCTCGAATATTTTTTCTAGACTTCATAAGAAAAATAATGTGTTCACATCAAGCTTGAACTACCAATATTATAAATTTTAGATAGTTATCTTCCGTTTTCTATTTTACCAAAAGAATGTTTGTTGTCGCTTATGATCAACACTCTTTGTACTGTCAATTTTTAGTTCTTCCATAGTGGTGTCCTTTTGACTACAGACTATTTAGCTAAACCTAAATGAAATGGCAGTGAACTTTGTGCATTATCCAATCAAGATATGACTATTGAACATATGCTTGATTACCACTTTGCAATATGGCTCGGTTTATGTATCGATACATATTTAAATTTAATACGTGTGATTTCTCATGCACTACACTTACCATTATTTTTGCCATAGTTAGTGCATTATGTTAGTAAATTGCGACATGTTGTAATGATGTATTTTCATTACAAGAGAATTCCTAAGCTTTTGATGGCGATGTTCTTGTCTATCAGTTGGTTGTAGCCTTGGTCCATGTCAAAGCATTAGAGCACAAGAGCACATGTTGGTTGGGAGTACCCTGCCAAAGCAAGCTACCTGCATATTAATAACCCAACATGGGTGATGATTTGGTATGTTAGTTTTTTGTTGCTTTTGTTTTAGTTTCTAAAAGGCCTCTCAAATGTGGTAATAATGGATGTCCACACTTTCTAGTGCAGAGACCAAGAGATTATTGTTCTATCACCTATAAATGTACATATGTATTTTTTTCAGCAAAAAGCGAACGAGCCATCTTTAATATTCGTATCATTGGAGTAATTATTGTTGTAGCCGAAAAGGTGAAAAGGGGAAAGGAGACCAGAGCTACATTAAGTCATGATTTGGGCCAACTTCGATGCTTTGGTGGAAACCAAGAAAAAAATCTTCATAGGTTCTACTAAAAGGGTTGGTGCAGCTAGGGTTTTGGGGGCATCCAGTCCATGCAACATTCTAGCATCTAGTGTGAGTGGTGGATGCCGCTGTGATGAATCGCACATAAATGTGGTGCCACCTGACTGAATACATTGTGATGGTGTATCTAGAAGTCAAGGCAGAGCCCCTAGAAATCTTCTTGTAATCTAGGTGTAGTTTAGCTAGGCAGTAGTAGCTTGTCTTGTGGATTTTCTACCAGTATTCTACTACCTCCATTAACAAATATAAGATGTTATAACTTCTTTCTGACTTGGATGCATATAGAGATATTTTAGTGTGTTTGTTCACTCATTTCAGTCAGTATGTAGTCCATATTAAAATATTTAAAACATCTTATATTTGTGAATAGAGGGAGTATTAATCGGTCAATTTATGAGATTTCCCTTAAAAACTTGAACTATCGTTTTTAGCATAATGAATGTCTAGAGTTGTTGATGTTTTTTCAAAAAGAAGTTCATTGAAGGCTTAGATGTTCTATCCCTATCAAAGCTCTAGCTAGCTAGTGTTCTATCCCTTTCAAGGCTTAGATGTTCTATCCCCAAGAATGAGTAATATTGCCGCATGATAGTTCCTCACCTGGGTTGGCATTCAAGTTTCAATATTTATTTTTTCATCAAATAGGTTAGTGAAAGAAGGAAATCGAGATCACTATTAAAAACTAAAACACACAAATTTAGTCACCCCATAACTTCGGTTCAGTTTCGGGTTAACACAAATTATGGTGCATATGAACATGACACAGTTTTCACAACATTTTGACAAAGAATTATCCCAAATTCGGACACCATAACACCACAAAAAATTCACATGGCAGCTAACATACGACGCGGGAAACTTGACCAGAAATTAGGCATGTAGGTTATTAAACAAGTTTCGAATGACAAGTGCAAACATATTATACAAAATAGAGCAGACAGACACAATGCAGAAAATTACAACAACTAACAACCTCGCACACAGAGACACACACATACTGACATGCAGACATACTGTAGGCCATAGACAGTAGCACAAAAAGCAGTAACAGATAGAAGCAAGGTCAACACAACAAACATTGCCAATCAGTGTAGCACAGTAGCACCAACCACAAGAACTGCGGGTCAACAACAGTGTAAGCCACACCACTCTCCATGCAATCAGGTTAGTACTTAGCACCTCCTCCAAGTCTAGCCCGTTTTAACTCCAAGTCTCCAACCATGCCCCATTGCACAACAACATAAGCGTACAACTTAGAATGTCAGCATAATGTGAGATTGGCTTGGAAGAATGTGGTGCTTTGTTAACAGTTCAAGTTTTCAACACACCAACATTTAGGAAGTAGATCATTCTACTATAGCTATGTAGACGGACCTTTAATGGTGACAGACTTGCTAGTACTAGTTTGAGATGACTTTGACTTTGAAGAACTTCCACTATCATTTCTAATTTTCTTAATTAATTCTTAAAACAAATGAAAGAAACAAACAATAAAAACAGGAGGTAACAACTAAGAAAGATGATACATACAAAGACAAGTAATAAAAGGTATGAAGATAAAATAGTATTTGTCAATAATTCACATTGTTCTAAGATTTCTAATTTCTCCATGTCATCTTTAATCTTGATTGGGGTAGAACACCTTAGCCAATCTTTATACAAACAAGAACTTGGACCATGAATAGCGTAAGAGAAATCATAAAATCATCTAGGACACGTCCGCTTGTGCTAAATGACGACTACAATGCAACTGTTGATATCGAGATTGCTAACACATCATGCCCCAATCTTGATAATGATGGAAATCTAGAAGTACTCACCTTCTGCCATCCTAGAATATAAAATTTGTCATTTTCCCCTTAAATCTCTTCGGTAACATGTATATGAATTTCATATTTTCTTGTGCTAAGTTCACCACCAATATCTTTTTTTTTGCAATTCAAGATGGAGACTTCCTCCCAACACCATTTTGAACACCTTATGAGTCATTTACTTGAATTGCATAATTTCAAGCATATTGAGTGTTGTAGTCATCAAATAATGCCTTGTTGTTGACCATGCATAACTGGGTGCTTGGAACGAAATAAGCTATATGCACATTCTACAGTGGTACTAGGACCCACCACATGTGACATCACTATGAACATTCAAAAAAAAGCCTTTGTATCCTGTCTTACAAAGATGGCATAATTGCTAGTGGACCATCTCACTTTGGCAAGTCAAGCAGAAGTTATGCGATCCATTCAGGATGAAAACCACACATCATGACTATATTTTTATGTTAACTCTAGATGGTCTGAAAAGTGCAGGAGTCCTTAGCTATCTCTATCTTTGTTGTATGTGCCCAAGGGTCTAGAGTGCTCGACGAAGCAATCAGACAACCTCTATTCTGATCTAGTGGGCGCGTACAGGCAGCGAAGCATCAAACAACTGTAGGTTGCATTTGACAATGCTTGGTGGAGGCTGAGGTAGCCTACCTATCATGCCCAAAGTCTCTCAAGGAAGTTGAGTTTCTGAACTCGAGCCCAGGTGTGCTCGTTATCGGAGCGGTGTAGTGCAGCTTCAGGATGTGATTCATTCCCGAGCAAGGCCACATGCAGGTCCGTTTGTAATGGTGGAAATGATGATATATGTATGCCATGAAGTATGAGTGATGGGCTAGTTCAGCAACGGGAGATAGACCGTGGTGCATGGGACGGCACAGTTTTGTGGCTCATGATGTCATGACCGTTCCAGTCAGAGGATCAGGAAACCCGCTTTCCGTATGTAGCGTAGAAGAATAGGAGTAATTGCAGGGATGGATTTCTAGGTGGGTTTGTCTCCTACCTCGGTCAGCTTTGTTAGTCCATTCATGATAGCGGCTACCTCAGGGACCTGGTTGTCTGGGAGGAAGGTTGTTGCTGACGATGAAGATGGAGTTTTTGATGCAGTCGAATAGGAGGTGAGAATATGAAACTTCCATTATGTATTGCATTATCTTGTCTTGTCCGTGCACCCTAAAATTAGTTTTGTCGTTTGTCCATGAGCAGATCCGCCATGCTGGACGGAGCGGCGCATGGCAGATCTTCCGCATTACCTCGTCGCCCATCCATTGGTGGAGAAGGACCCTGACTCCTATGAAGGCACTAAGCATGGATGCTGAGATCAGTGTGGTGGAAACTATTATCACTACTAGGGAAAACTTTATACACAGAACTTTAGCAGAAGCGTGCGTTAAAAAAGGGCGCTAGTGCTACATAGTAGTAGCGCGTTCGGGACAAGAGCGCTACATATAAAAATTTAGTAGTAGCGCGTGTTTCTATAAAAACGCTACTACTAATATTCCCATTACTAAGCCGATAGGCTACACATAGTAGTAGCGATCTTGTAGAAACCGTGCTACCGCTAGGATCTATGTAGCAGCGCGTTTACTATGAGAAGCGCTACTGCTAATGAAAATAAAATAAAATGAAAAACAAATAAAAAAGTAAATGAAAATGAAAGAAATAAAAAAATAAAAAATGAAATGTAAAGAAAAATAAATGAAGGGGGGGGGGGAGAAAGGCATAGCTGTAGCGTCTGTTCATAAGAGGTGCTATAGATAATATAGCAGCAGCACGTTTCTTAGACCCCGCTATAAAAACAGAAAAGAAAATAAAAGGAAAATACATAGCTATAGCAGTAGCGCGTTTAGTAAAAACCGCTATAGCTATTTTAGCTATAGCACGTTTTGCAAAATGCGCTACCGCTAAGTTTGAGTTAACCCAAAAACGGTTTTCCCACGGCCACCACTTCTCTCCCAAATCCCTCGCACCACTTCACCGCCGTCTCCCCAATTCACTGTCGCCCCACTTCGCCGCCGTCTCCTGCCGACGTCGACGCCCCCGGAGCCATCAGAGCCGCGCGCCGTCGACGCCACCGAAGCTGCCCCCAACACCACCGGAGCCGCGCGGCCTCATCAATGCCACCGGAGTCGCCCTCGGCGCCATGGGAGCCACCCTCGACGCCCCTGCCTCCCTCGCCACAACTGCCTCCCTCGCCGTCACCGGAGACGCCCCTGCCTCCCTCGTCACCACCGGAGCCATCCTTTCTCTTTCTCTCTCTCTCTCTCTCTCTCTCTCTCTCTCTCTCTCTCTCTCTCTCTCTCTCTCTCTAGCTCATGCATAGCAGAAACACTGGACAGAGAACTAGCTAGCTAGGTTATCTAGTTTAATTAGGTTAGTTATCTAGGTTAGTGCAAAAATTTAGTTAGGGCTTTGACAGACAACTAGTTAGGTTAACTAGTTTAATTAGGTTAATTATATAGGTTGGTGCAAAAATTTAGTTAGGGCTTTGATAGAGAACTAGTTAGGTTAATTAGTCTAATTAGGTTAATTGTCTAGGTTAGTGCAAAAAATTATTTAGGGCTTTGACAGAGAACTAGATAGGTTAACTAGTTTAATTAGGTTAATTATCTAGGTAAACTAGGTTAACTAGCTAGGTTAACTAACTAGGTTAACTAACTAGGTTAAATAGCTAGGTTAATTAGGTTCGTTAGGTTAACAAGCTAGGTTAAGTAGGCTGGCTAGGTTAGAGCAAAAATTTATTTTAGAGCATTAGGTCAGAAGGGTTAGAGAAATGGAGTTCCTTTGCAATTTAATTGGGTTCTGTCCGAGGCAGAGAAGGGTTAGAGAAAATAATGTGTGTGTGTGAGAGAGAAAGAATAGCTAGATCAAAATAATTCGGCTTCTGTCCTAGGCAGAGAAGTGTTTAATGAGGTTATTTTGCAAAGGTTTTTGATTTTTGAAAAGACCACTATTTTTCAAGGAAACGAATTTAGGCAAGTTTTATTTTAAAGATGATCCCTTTCTAAACTTTTATTTTTATTATATCTTTTCATTGAAGTGGTCATGTTATATCTTTTCATTGAAGTGGTTCAATTGTGCCCAAGTGGCCTTTTGTTGTTTCCAGGGAATGAAGCCGAGTGGCCTATCTTTTTCCGGAATGTTGATTCATTTCCGTTCTGGCAAATTTCAGGTGCTCGATTTGTCCACTTTTTAGCAAAGGTCATGCCGAAATTTTCCGTGAATTTCGGTGTGACTTGTGCTACAAACTAGGACATATCGAGTGCCCGGGATTTGTGGCACCGGGAAGGAATCAATGTTCATACAAAACATAGGCCTTTTATGTTATTATTTATTTTATTAGGTCTAGAATTAATTGACTAGATTTAATCGTAGGAAACATGGCTAGCAACGATGAAGGACAGGGTTCTGGTGATTGCGACGACGTCTACCTAGCGGCACACGAATATTTGAGCCTTGCCAATGATCAACGGTTGTTGTTGCTAGGTCCACCTGTCTCATTCGAGACCGACATTGAGACCGGTGTCGAGACTAGCGTTGAGGCCCAGACCGGCACCGAGACTGGCAAAGCCATAGAACCGAAATCGAACAGGAGATGTCGACGCCCAAACCAGCTCCTCACTACTAGACTAGTGGTCACAGAGGTGGATGACGGCAATTTTGAGCCAAAACTGCATGTGGAAGCACGCTCCTGCTATGGCAATCAGATAGGCTGCATCATACGGGCTGGATTTTACGTTTGTCCGCCTCTATGCCTTATACATGAACTACATCATCGGGATTGAGCAGATACCTTATATATGTGTCGTTGACTCGTATTTCATACGCGGGAGCTTCTTGGTAGTCTGCGGAGAGCACCGTGAATACGCGAGGGACTACCTCGTCAATTTCATAGTCGCCAATAAGGACAAGGAGACGATTCTCCTGCCTTATCATCCCGTGTAAGTCATCCGCGTGGATATCCTTCCTTCGCTTCAACCATTCATTTGCATGATGGAGGCCAATTAATTTGAGGTGTACTTATTTTGCGCAGCAATGGGTGCGCCGTCCTCATCATCCTTTACCCCGGATACTCCCACGCTCTTTACTTGGACTCGTCGAAGAACATTAACAAAAAGGATTACACCCACATCAAGTCTGTTCTCGACAGTGTTATCCTTTTCTACGGCATACGGGGTGGAGAGATCAAGATCAAGAAGACCAGGAACGGCAGGGCCGCCTTCGGCCATAAGATCGACTTCTGCTACATCCAGCAACCGAGTGATAGTCTTAATGATGGATTCTATGTCATACACCAGATGCTGGAGTATAGACGGGATCGGCAGAACCTTCGCATGTCACCTACAGCCGGGGATGCCCATATTCTGCAATGGGCAAGGAACATAGGAGATATCGACAATCATCGACTTCGAGCTGAGTTCTATCCCATCTAGCATGAACTTGCCCAAATCATCATGAAGGAGGTCCTCGAAAAAACAGGGTTGTTCTACGAGGAAGGGGAAATTTCGTGACAAGACATCCAAACACGCGTAGCGGCTCAGCGTCTCGACCTGAAGCCTTTCACTAAGCTCGGGGACTATCTCCCAGACTTTGATGGATAGCACGACATTCTTGAGTGATTGTCGATATATGACAATGTGCCCGTTTAGTCCATACTTTATGTATGACGGAACTTTGAGTTATGCACGACGAAACTTTATTCGTGATGTAATTAAACCGTCCTCCTCGACTAGCGAAGATCACTCTAGTTAGGGCATTTTGGGTACGATGAACTTTGTTATTTATGCTTATGATATGTTGCTTCTATTTTTGTCAACTCTGTCTCTTTCTGTTGCTCAACTATATATGTTGCATACCATCGACTCATGTGACGATGCAGGTGCATAGATCATCGATGGCGAAGAAGTGCTACGCCAGGAGTATACGACGAGTGGCCGGAGTGTCAGGCCCAGGTGTACCGGTTTCCGGTTTTCGAGCGACAGCCAGTAGTTAGTTTAGGTTCATGATAGTGGGGGAGAGGGGTACGAACTCATGTACTGCATAGTTCCGCTCAGTGATAGCTCTTCTCGCATGTATCATTGTTTAGATATGGATGACGATGTAGTTGCAAGAACTTGTATCGCTATTTTCAAGATGATGACGAGAGACCACTTTGTGTTTGATGATGATGACATGATTTGATGCTATGATTACATTTATATGAGTATGATGCTAAAGATTATTGTATAAAGCATGTTCTTATACAAAGCAAATATGCAGAAAAAAAAACAAAAACTAATAAAACTAACAGTAGCGATGGGAGTGGAGTTAGCAGTAGCGCGCCCTTACCAGTAGCGCGCCCTGAACTAAAGCGTTCACTACTAGAAAAAGGGCTATAGATGGAAATGACACTAATGGCGCACCAGACAAGTGGTGCGCCATTAGTATATACTAATGGCGCACCACCCTCTGATGCGCCATTAGTGTTGAAACTACTAATGGCGCACCCTGACCACGGTGCGCCATTAGTACCAATTTTTTTTTGAACTAGTGCGCCTGTCCAAACATACTAATGGCGCATCCCCTGGTGGTGCGCCATTACTAGTTGTAACTAGTAATGGCGCACCATCCAGGAGGTGCGCCACTAATGTTATTTTTTTTATTATTGCTTTTATTCCTTTTTTTGCAAAAGTTCTAATGGCGCACCGCATTCTTCGACGTTATGGTGATACTATGTGAGCTTGAGATATACTTCCCGCCCGCATTCTTCGACGTTATGGTGCATCTGCTGGTCCATATAGTGGATGATATCATCCAACTCGGGCCGACGTTCCTGCACAACATGATGCCGTTTGAAAGGATGAATGGTGTCATCAAAGGATACGTTCGCAACATGTCACGTCCAGAAGGAAGCATAGCCAGGGGCTTTCTGACCGAAGAGTGCATCTCCTACTGCACGAATTATCTAGGCATTGAGAACCCCGTTGGTCTGCCTGTCAACAGGCACCTCGGCAGGCTCGCTGGATGGGGTCACCGTGAGGGTCGCCGCGAAATGCATGTCGACTTCGAGGGTCGACTCACCGACTTTGAAAGAGCAAACCTAGTCGCGCTACAACACATAGACGTGGTCGATCCTTGGGTGGTAGAGCACAAAACCTTTATTAAGAAGACGTACGATGACCGAGGCCAACAGAGGACGGACGGAGATATACTCAAAGAGCACAACTCATGTTTCACGCGTTGGTTCAAGCAGAAGCTTCTGTCGTACCCTTTACATGAGGATTCTTCCGCGGAAGAACAACTCATATTCGCCTTGTCACAGGGCGCCAAGCACAACCTGATGACCTATGAGGCGTACGATATCAACGGCTACACATTCTACACCGAGGCCAAGGACATGAAGAGCGATGGTTATCAGAACTCCGGGGTAACGATGGAATCCTACACCGGTAACGACAAGGACAGATACTACGGAAGGATCGAGGAGATCTGGGAGCTGAGCTACGCTGGAGAGAAGGTCCCGATGTTCCGTGTTAGATGGGCCAAGAACGTCATAAAAGAATACCGGTATTTCACCACCATGGTTATACCCGAAGCCAAATCCAAGACCGCGGGCGCAAACGTCACCGCGAAAAATGAGCCATGGGTACTGGCTTCCCAAGTGGACCAATGCTTCTTCATTACCGACCCGCCAAAGCCCAGTCGTGTTGTCGTGAGGAGAGGCAAAAGGAAGATCATCGGAATGGATGGAGTAGCCAATGAGCAAGACTTCGACAAGTACGGCGACCCGAGGATCGAACATGACGACGATGATGAAGTAGCAGCATACACCACAAAAAGAAGCAGGACCACCCTACCTAAAGGACGTCCGTTCCACAGAAGAACTCCATATGCGAAAAAGAAGGGCAAGAAGATTGTGAACAGATAGCTAGCTAAGATTGATTGTATTTAAATCGTAGCCTTCATTTCTCGATTGTATTTCATGGGTACTTTTTGAACTATCATGAATATTTTTAAATTTCATGGACACTCGATCTCGATCCCGGCCCCCTCCATCTCGATCGCTATCCCACCTCGCCAGATCCGGTCCCCCTCGCCGCCGAGCACCCCCCAGTCCACCGGCCGCCGCCGCCGACCCCCCGCACCCTCGATTCCCCTACTCAACCGCCGCCGCCGACCCCCCGCACCCCGCGCACCGTCTTATAAAAAAATAAGTATCAAACAGCTTTTTAAATGCTACTGTCTTATAAAAAAATATTACTGTTATTATTTAAACAAATTTAAACATATTTAAACACAAATAAGTATGAAACAGCTTTTTAAATGCTAAAAAAAATTGTGGAGCCTGGGAGTCGAACCCAGGACCTCCTGGTGTGAGAACTGGCTGCTGACCAGTCGAGCTAGTAGAGGGGACTTGATGTGGATCAGTTCTGGTGGTACATAACCTGTTGGCTCGAGTTGAAATAAAAAAAATACTAATGGCGCACCACGGTGAGGTGCGCCATTAGTATGGACATGCTAATGGCGCACCACGGTGAGGTGCGCCATTAGTATTGTGCCCCTTCGCCCGATCCCCCTTCCCTCTCCCCCTTCGCCCGATCCCCCCTTTCCCTCTCCCCCTCGCCAGTTCCCTCTCCCTCTCGATCCACCGCCGCCGCCGCCGCTGCCCTGACCCTCCCCCTCGCCCTCGCCCTCGCCCTCTCCCTCCCTCGCCCTCTCCTCACCTTCCCTCTCCCTCGCCCTAGATCCCCTTCCCCTCTCCTCTCCCGACGCCGCGGCCACGCCGCCTCGATGCTGCCCCGCCGCCCCGACGCCGCCTCGACGCCGCCCCGCCACCCCGACGCCGCCCCGACGCCGCCTCGACCCCGCCCCGACGCCGCTGCCCCGCCACCTCGACGCTGCCCCGCCGCCTCGACGCGACCCCGCCGCCCGGACGCCGCCCCGTCCACACCACCGTCGCCGGAGCACCACCACCACCACCCGTCGCCGGAGCATCCTTATCCTCTCCGACCGCCTCCTCCACCCCGGCCCGCTCCTCCAAGGTAAGCTACTGTTCTGCATTAGAGAAGTTAAGGGGAGTTAGAATATTCTGCTGTTAGATTTGATCGGTTTCTACCAATTTATAGCTGAACTAGCCTAAGGCTTAAGTAAAATGCTACTGTTTGATTCTCTCTGAAGAAGTAAATTACGTGAAATACCAAGCAAACAACTTATTACTTCTGCAGACAAGAGTTAGCTTAGGGCTTGATGGAATGCTGTTTAGGGCTTTAGGCTACTTCATAAGTGTTATTTAGTATAGTGTGTGCATACAGAATTCCAGCAAATATCATAGATATATGATATATCATGTTCCAGCAAATATCAAACATATATGATGTATCTGTCTAAAAATGAAAGGAACTCCCTGCCTTGCAAAAGAAAGTGCAGTATTTCTGCCATTCTGTTTGGTACTTTGTAAGTAGAGATCACATATGTTTTCATATTTCATTTTAAAGGAACTATTTGGTTCAGTCCTCACATCATAATATTCCACAAATTATGCCTACGCAAATTGCCTATTTTCTTGTATTTTACCTTATATTGCTTCATGTGAAATTTGAAAATGCGACTCGGTCATCTTCACACACAGAACAATACAAATAAAAGAAAAAAAATCAATCCATCTTAACAAAATTATGGAGCTATATTTTGATTAGTACAAAATTTCGTTCCTGCGTGCACTGGGCCCAGACATGCCAGACCTAGGTCAAAAATCTGCTTCATTGTAGGCTAAGGGACAACTCAGATGAGTAAGGTACATATCATATTCCTGGGGAGATAATCTTGACAGAGCTGCCATGGTGGAAGACCAGGCAACATCTGTCAACCAAGGGATCGGATGTATTTATCTTCATGGTCCCAAACTCCCAAATCAAACCAAAAGCAAGGCAAAATTAACAGAAACCACCAAAAGGGAACTGACAAGATGCTATGCATAGATCTTAAAGAAACAGAAATAAACAATGAAGCTCAATAGTTATTTCACAAGACACTAGCCATGATCTCTACTTGTTTGAACAGAATGGAGTGAATCAGAACAAAGTATATGTAATATTCACAGAGGCCTAGACCAGCTTCTCGGCACAACTAAACAAAGCTGCACCATGAGTACCCATGTAAAAGCCTCATCATAAGTACCTGTCACATTTCATCATTTTCATCTCCATTCCACTAGACATAACAAAGCTAGGGCAAGAGCAAAACATCATGTTTACAAAGGCAGTAATCCTGAGGACTGAGTTTGCAGTGCTAGACCATGCACCATGATGTGTAGGCATGCAAAAATCATTTATGCAACTGTAAGAGTACCAACCAGATTACACAAATCATTTTTTCTTCAGAAGTGTGTCATAATTTCCCTGTCCTAATTGTTGTTTTGATTCAGAAATGATGATTTGCTACAACCAGTGCATGCATGCCTTTTTTCTTCTTCATTTTTAGTAAAGTGCTCTGTTCTGGGTCATGGACTTTGTGCCATGGACCAGTGCATGCATGCATGCTGCTGCTGCTGTACTACTTGTCAAGTGATGCTGCTGCTGCTATCTGCGAGCTGCTGCTAGTTGTGATTTTGTCAAGTGATGCTGCTGCTACTTGTGATCTTCTAAAATGACCCCTTTCTCCTGAAACGTTGATTAATTTCCGTTTCGGTTGAGAAATGGGGCACTCCAAGGTCAAGAAAATTAGCAAAGGTCATGCCCAATTTTCTTGACCTAGAAGGTGCCCGATTCTCAACCGAAATAAAAATTAATTTGCTTTAGTGGTTGGATTAGTTTAGTATTTTTTGTCCATATAATACTATTTTGTTGCTTCATACTTGTACTGCTCCTGCTGTTAGTGTACAGTAGAATAAGAATTACTCCTACGAAGGAGTACAATGTTGATTGCTTGCTTGCTTACATATGTGATTAATTAATTAATGGCCAAGATGTCTTTGAGCCTAGTCTACAACGTTTACTCTGCTCTGTTGCAAACGCGTAGAGCATACTTGCGCCGGCAAGCAACTGGTTTGAGAATACTCATACTTTTTCTATTTATTTAACCGTCACTTGTTGCAACTAGTAATGTTATAATAAAACTGTTAATGATGCTATTTACCATTAAAAACGCCTTCTGGTTGTCTTTGGACTTTGGTTGTAGTATAGGACCTTGTATTCGGCGGGCAAACAATAATTGAGAATAGTATATATCGTGCTGCTTTTGGTCTTGATAATGTTTCTCGTGTGGCATTGATCGACAAGTAACAGTTTGCCCGGTCACAATTGCAACAAAGGAAAGCGACACAAAAAATTGTTACATGAAAATGGATCGGATAGACATGTCTGTGCGGGTAGCGGACTGATGGATATCCTTGGTTGTATACATCTTATTCAGCTCGCAACCAATAACCGCGGAATGGTTTGACAAATGTATTATGCTCTTTCTTGTCTCGATAATGTGTCTTGGGGTCATATCGAGCTAAACTTTAGTAGTATACTCATAGCAAATGCCTCGTCATTTCACGTGGTGTTGAGTCAAGAAATAACGTACCGGGCGGCTGAATACGAGCATGCGGTGTGTCCTCTCGATCCGTCGACCCCCTTTTCCAGTTGTCCTGACCCTTTAGCTCAACATCAATTCGACCACAAAAACAAGAACAAAAAGTGTTGCCTATGAACAAAAATAGTATTCTTATTCTTTAGTGGTTGGATTATCATGCAACAGTGCCTTCAAGATCCAAGGCAATATCACAAACATCATAGGCAATTTGACCAAACTCACAACCTTGTATCTTTGCAGCAACCAACTTTCTAGACACACCCCTCAAGAACTAGGTTACCCTGAGAACGTGGACTTGGACCTTAGCAACAACACACTAACAGGTTCTATCCCAAAACACCTAGGCAATATCACAAACATCTCTCAATTGTTCCTTGACAATAACCAACTTTTTGGCGACATTCCTCGAGAATTAGGTTATTTGGTCAACTTAGAGATCTTGTTCCTTGACAATAACCAACTTTTTGACCAAACTTTGTTTCTATTTAGAGAGAAACATGGCCCACAACGATGAGGCCGGGGGTTCGGGCGGCAAGGCATTCTGGGAGCTGTCCCAGGAGATGGAGGAACAACCTCACTTCTATGAGGACGCCGCCTTCCCCACCGATCCTAATACCACAGATGGTGCCGCCGAGGATGACCACACTGATGCCACCACTGATGGTGCCGCCGAGGATGCCACCACTGATGATGGCGGCGCACGCACAGATGGCAGCCAACCGAAGAGGCAACGGAAGGACCGGCGCCCGATCGTGCTCCGCACCCTCAAGGAGGAAGTTACTGAAGTGGACTCCAACGGGAATCCAACGGCGCCCGAACGAATAGTCAAGGGGTACTCGCTTCAGCTCGGGTGCATTGTCCGGAGCACCGTCTCGATCAACACCGAGAACCTGAGGCATCCTGACCGAGGGAATTTGCGCCACCTCCTCTTCACGAAGCTGCACGAACGATACAAGTTCCCCGCTGAATTTGAAAACACAAGCCTCAAAGGGAATAAAGTGAACAATGCTGCCCTCACGAAGATGAGCAAGGCCCTGTCTACTTGGAAAAGCAATGTGAAGAGAATGATCGAGAAAGGTGAGAGTTATCAGAAGATCAAGGAGAAAAATCCTTCGATCACCGAAGATGACTACAACGACTTCAAGATCAATTGCTCGAGCACCGCAAGCTCCCAATCAAGTGAGTGGGGGAAACAAATGCGGGAGCTGAACATAGGGGAACACACACTCGGTCCCGGCGGTTACAGAGTGGCGGAGCCTATATGGGACAAGGAGGAGGCGGACCGTGCCGAGCAAGGCCTACCGCCCCTCTTCGATAAATACGGTGACAAGCAGACCAGGAACTTTGTTAGGGCCCGGTACAAGAAGGACCCGAAAACAAAGGAGCTTACCACGGATCCGAAGACCAGGCAGCTTGAGCTTGTTCTGGTAAGGAATACACCCCCGCGTAATTAGCTCCATATGGTTGCATTCTAATTAATGAAGCCAAATTTCTAAATGGTTCACATTCCTTCCGCAGGCGACTGAAAGCAGTAGCGCGGGGTCGACTAAGAGCAACCCTTGGGACACCACTCTAAATAGGGGGTTGAATGTAATGAAGAACAAGGATAAGCTCAGTAAGCCGACGTCAGCTGGTCGTGTGGCCGGCAAAGGCTTGTCGACAAAATGGGGGTCATACTATACCGCTGGTGTGCGGAAGGAGAAAAAGACCAGCTCGGAAAGCCAGGCGCGAGAGGTTCAAGAACTCAAGGCACAGGTGGCGCGGATTCCGGAGATTGTCCAAGAGCAAGTGGAACAACGACTCGGAGCGACGATCACCGCCCTTGTGCCTACCTTGATCTCGGGGTTGAGTGCGTGGATTGCGGGCGGCCAACAGGGGCCGCCCCCGATTCCTAGCTTCACGGCCAGCAACTCGCATAATGCGATGGCGGGGCCATTGGTGCCTCCGGCGGAGGCGGCATTGGTGTCTCCGACGCCGGCACGGGAGCTTAATGCACCCGGGTGTACGCCGGCCGGCACCTCTTCAGCAAGCGGCCGCTCCGTCAACTGCACGCCCGCCGTTGGCGGTGCCTCGACATTAGCCGAGCTCGACGCCATCATCACGGTAACTAATTAAGCCTCTCTCGGCCGAGGACTTCATCTCCTTGCCTTTGACTGGGCATCCCTGACGCCCTACATGTTTTCGCAGGGCGCCGCCGACGTTCCGTGCACTCTCCTCCACTTCGTGAACAACGAGTTGGTCGATGTCGCCAAGGGCAAAATCGTTCAACCGGGCAACCCCTTGTTCCACGGTACCCAGATGCCACCCAACTTGTTTAGGGTTCAACTGGTTCGGGTGCTGCCAGGCTGCGACGACTTGTTACCTCCGATTCGACCCATCGGGGCCGACGATGAAGACGTGATGACCCTCAGCGCCTGCCTGAGCTGGCCCCTGCTTTGGCCGAAGAGCCAGATTCGTTTGGGGGCGGGGGACACCACCCCAAAGACAACACCGCCAGTCGTGCCGGCGCCAAGTCGGCCCCATGGCAAGACCGCCGTAACGGTGCCGGACATCCCTATGCCACTGGATCCAAACATGCATATGGCACAGGATCAGAACGACGACGACGACGACGATGATACATTTGGCAACGTCGATCAGTACTTTGCCGAGCATGGGTACGATGGCGACTTCATGGGGCCTCCTTCTCAAGAACCAAACCCAACAAAAGACGTGTGCGATCTAGCTCGTACCGCGGAGAAGCCAAGTTGCAACAGGCGCCGTCTGGCGTTCAGCTCTCAGGAGACGCCTCCAGCTGCCGACTTCACCGAGCCTCAGATAGGCGAGGTGCGAAATATTATCAGCCCCAACACACTCAAGAAGGCGGTCTGTGAGCAGAACTCGGTCCCATTACAGGAGAAGAAGAAGGCACGCAAAAGAAAGACTAAGAAGGGTGCGAGCCAGCCGGCACCGAGTACGATCCGTGCTCAGGACGGGCCACCTTCACCGCAGGATATCTCGAGGAGGGTGCATGTGGCGGGTAGGGCGATGCTACCGACAAATATGCTCAATGCTGCAACCGGTGCTATGCGGAGTCTGCATGACAGTGTTCTTGCTTTGGAGAAGCGGCGTCTCAGGGAGAAGGATGTGGCATACCCAGTTTTCGCGGCCAAGGTGCCAGAGGGCAAGGGCTTTGTGGATAACTCCATCGGGCGTACGATCGTCCTGCGTTTTGATGACATCCACGCTATGTTGAACCTTCATCCGCTGCACTACACCTTCGTTCGGCTATTTTCGCTGAGTATGGAGATGCGGATCATTCGCGACAAGACCCCGGCCATCGTGATAGTCGACCCCTTCTACATGCGTGCCAAGATCTTGGGCAGCGCTGGGGACCGGCAAGTCGCGAGTTCTTACCTCGAAGGCGTCATTCTGGCAAACCAAGATAAGGATAACTTCCTCGTGCCTTACTTTCCTGAGTAAGTCCTCCCCTCAACCGGCCCGTAACATATGAATTCTTACTTTTCGATCGTTTTTCTTTTAACATTCCGTGTTTTCTGCAGTGACACACGTTGCACGCTCATCCTCCTAAGCCCCAAATATTCCATGGCCACGTATTTCGACCCGGACCGTCAGTCGAACGTAGACTACACAAATGTCAAGAAGGTTCTTGATGATGTTCTCCCCGGCTACGCCCAATCTGGAGGCACCTTCACCAGGCCTATTCGTAAGTACGGCAAGCACGTGTTCTCCCACAATACGACGTTCTGCTGCGTCAAGCAGCCGCCTGGCGGTCAGAAGGGTGCCTACTACGCCATCCATCACATGCGGGCGATCGTACGGGACCATCATCAACTTCTGCTACCGAGTAAACTCAAAGATTGGGCCGCGAGCGTGTCGGCAATCCAGGACGCGGACCTCCGACAAGAATTCTTTCGCATCCAGTCGGAGTTTGCGGAAATCATCCATCAAGATGTCCTTCGTACCTCGGGGCAGTTCTACCTCAGAAATCAACCGTCCAACAGTGACATCGACACAATGCTACAAATGCAGGATGACAACGCCCGTTCTTTCATGACTCCCACGATAGACGGCGGCTTCATCCACGCTCCGGTCCCTTGAGTCGAGTTGTCTAGTTCTGAAACATCGATTGGCTCATGTTGTAATTAAACTTTAATGAACTTGTAGTATGTCTCTTTGGTTTCGAGAGTCGTTCAACTTAGATGTAATCGATGCTATTAATGTCTTCCTTTTCTCTTCCGATCGTTCTGTTGCATAATTATATATTGCTTATGTATTGTCTGTGAATTGGTACTAACGTTTCGTTTGGCTAGTGCATAGCGATGCCGACGTATGTCGTGTACAAGGGTAAGGTTCCCGGAGTCTACGATGACTGGGAGGAGTGTCGGAGACAGGTTCACCGATTCAGCGGTAACAGTTACAAAGGGTACACCACTAGGGCCGAGGCCGAATCTAGATACGCCCGCTATCTAGCGGGAGAGGGGAGGGAGCGTTGGAGGAACCGGATGAAGACGAGTTTCATCGTGATGATGCTCATCGTGATGACCGCAGCTCTCTTCTATGTGATGGTAGTTTAGATGATCGATATCGACTTGTAATGTGAAGACAAACTCGCTACTCGCGGTCTCGAGACTTGTAATATAATGTTCTATCTTTGTTCGGTCTTTTTAATTCGGAGACTAATATGATGAATTGTATTCGGAGACTAATATGATGAATTGTATTCAAAGACTAATCTTCTATTGTATTCGATGAATCTGTTGTTGATGTGTGCTGTCTATATTTTGTCAAACTATACATTTTGTAACCTGTGCAAAAAACAGAAAATAAAAAGATAAAAAAAACCTAATATTCATACTAATGGCGCATCACAGGACAGTGCGTCATTAGTATGACAGTGCATACTAATGGCGCATCACTGGGTAATGCGCCATTAGTATGCCGCGGTTACTAATGGCGCATCTAGTGGTGGTGCGCCATTAGTATGCCAAAGCACCTGGGTATACATAGCCCCTGTGAGGCATACTAATGGCGCACGCTGGCCTATACTAATGGCGCACCCGCGGTGCGCCATTAGTATACCAGATACTAAATACTAATGGCGCACCAGGTGGTGCGCCATTAGTAAAAATTACTAATGGCGTGCTGTTAATGGCGCACCACAGATGCGCCATTAATGGCCATATTAGGTGTGCCATTAGTAGGGGTTTTTCTAGTAGTGGTTGCCGATATTAGCAGTAGCGAGTTGCCCAAAAGCCCGCTGTTGCGTAGCGAGTTGCCCAAAAGCCCGCTGCTGCTAGCCATGTATAGCAGTAGCATGGGTACGTTATCACGCGCTATTGATACATGTTAGCTGTAGCGCCGTATCAGTAGCGCGACTCCCCGCGCTACCGATACACCTAATACGCGCGCTACTGCTAGTAGTGTATGGAAGCGGAAATGGAAGGTTCACCGCATGCATACGAGTAATTGATTGAGCGGATTGACCCTAAAACTCCTGGATGAACACAAAGGTATGCTACTGTTCAACCTTACACTCCATGGTATTACTCATATAAGAAATAAGTAGTACAACTTGGCTTGGCAATAGACTGTTGTGCATGTGTTGTACAGTGCAAAATTGGCAGGAAATTTAGTTGTTTGCGGTGTAACCTAAGTAGCTGAGAATAACAAATTAGTTGTCTGATAACCTAAGTAGCAAACATGGTCATGTTCAACTAAGCATGGAGGTAGTTTGTTTTGAATTAACAGTTTTGAGAATTACTCCCTCTGTCACATAGCATAAGATGTTATTTTGACTGATATGTGAGTGCTTGCTCTACTGTAAGAGTGGTTGGGAAACGCCCAAGTGTAAGGGTGAAGTAACCTAGTAATAAGTATTTACGTTGATTTGAGAACCAAGGTTTATTGAATCAGAAGAAGTTCTTGCAGCAAACAAAGTCACGGGTACCTGCACACAAAACACTCTTACCCCCAATGTTTCAGTAAGGTTGTCATAGTTACAAGGGTAAATTATATGGTATGGTAGAAATTGATAGATAGATAAAATAAAGAAAAGTATTTTGTTGATATTTTCAGCAATGCAAATTAAACCCTTGGGGCCATAGGTTCACCAGTAGCATCTCTCCAAGAAGATAAGTTTGGGTGGTGAACAAATTACAGTTGAACAGTGATTAAATTCAATTTATATTTATGACTATGATCATTCATGGCATAATCTTGCATAGGCATTACATCTGTGATATGTAGACCATTATCCAACTACATTTAAAACTAATACTACACCCCACGACCTCTATCCAACATGCACCTCGAAGTATTAAGTTTACAATAAACATAGCATTGCAATAAGTATGGTGATATAATGTTGATAGTAAAACTATCATCTAAGTGTGATAATACAACACATGTCCAATATCTTAGAACCGCTAGGATCAAATTCACCGCAAGATTGAACCCACTATCATGCACAACTCCTTCTAAAGAACCACCTATCAATCTTGGCCAGAGACGACAAATAGATTGGAAAGCATATATGGCTACTTAATTATGCAGCAAAGAGACTTCAAAAGATTCAATACAATTCAATGAAAATTCTGATCATAAATTGACAATTCATTATATGCCAACAACACAACCACCAATTACAACATATTGATCCCGATCATGTGACGCAGCTCACGAGAACTTTGTATTGTATCACAAGGGAGAGAGAATGTCATCTAGCTACTCATATGGACCCCAAGGTCCAAAGGAAACAACTCACACATGATGAAGATGGTTTTGGTGATGGATTCCTCCTCTGGTAGGGTTCCGAAACAGACCTCTAGATTGGATCTCCCAAGAACAGGAAGTTCTGGCGGCGGGAAAAACCATGAAATATGGTATTAAGGGTTTCATTAAATATATGATTTATAGGCGAAAGAATCAGTGTAAGGCAATGCCAGGGGCCCTACATGGTCACCTCACGCGGGTAGGCCCCTGGCTGACTGGCTTGGCCGCGTGAGACCAGGGGTGGCCCTATGATGGTTCCCGACACAAATGGATTGGTCGGGTGAGCCAGCATGAACCGGGATCGACATGACGGACGCGTTTGGGCGCCTTCATATCCGTCTCATATTTGAACTGGATATGAGGGGTGCTAGTCAACCCGGCCGTTTGAGGCCCGTGCCGATCCGAGTCGCATTTTCGTGACCGGTCAGTTGACCAGGCCGTCCGTCCGGGCGTTTGAGGTAGGTTTGAAGTGTCCGGTTGTAGATGCTGTTAGAGGCCATCTGATCCGGCTTATGGAGGACAAACGGCGTCGTAATTATAGTAATCAGACGTGGGCCATTGCCACTTGAACAAATTGTGGATACATGCAGAATACATGGGCATATAAGTGCCCAGGTGGGAATCTTTTGGCCTACCTGTGTTCGAGCTCAGAACATGACTTTGGCCCGAGAAATACTTATTGCACATTACTTCCTCTTATTCGTGTGCCTAGACTATTAAATATCTCTACCTCTCAGCAACTTTTCGTTCTTTTTCTTGCCAAGACTCTTCCTCATTATTGTATACATACATGCACACACTTGCTTCTCTTATTTATTTTTCTCATGTGACACACAAACTGAATCGTCTTCGTGAGAGCAGATAATTGCCTTAGATGCCTAAGTGGAGGCAGAAGTTTGTTTTGCTTTGTTTCCTTGGAATGAGCGGCATGGAGAAGCTTGTAAACCGTCCCTGCGTCATATTTCGTCCCGCGAGGAAAGACAAATGGTGCATGGGGAAAATCATAAGCAGAAAAAGAGCCTATAGAATAGTTTGTTTATCCACGTGAAAGAAAATCACATTTCAGGGTGGGCCAAGGAGTTTATCATGCAGTGGAATTGGTCTTCAGTGTGAGAATGGTTGAGAAGATAGGTGCAAAATAGAGGTAGGCTCAAAATGGAGATAATACACGAGCATTCACTGAAGTTGGGTCTAAAGCAAACTATGGTCCTCATGCTTCGGAGTACTTGTTATGGTCAATGAATTCGCGTTGCGATGATTGTACATTCACTGACTTATCTTAGTATTCTGCTGACTTTGACTGGTCAACCTTTCCATTTAAGCACTGGTCAAACATGCATACATGGCAGCCGGTCACACCACTGTCTATCTACTTATGCAGGCCCCATCTGTCGGTGGGCGACACTACAAGAAAATGTATTATTAGCGACCACACCTATTGTTACCAAGCATTTTGGTGCCTATAGATGTACTAATTGCAACCAGTTTTGGACAAACTCGGTTACTATAGGCACCTGTCATGAATCGGTACTATTCAATCACGTGAGTACCTATAGCAACCAGGGAGGAAATTGAAAAAAAGCCAATCGGCTCAGCTCCAGGGCATCCATCCATCCCCAGGCTCGAAGCAAACAGAGGCGAGGCAGAGCCCTTTCCTGGAGGCGGCCGACGGCAAGGTGACTCGCCCCAAATCCCCCCAATCAAATCGTCCCTGGCGGCGGTCGACGGCAACGGCGGGTCCTTGCGGTATTGCTGACTTGTTCCTTCCGGCGGAGGGGGCGGCGGAAGGCGGAGGGCGCGTTCCTTGCAGCAGTGGCGGGCGTGTCCCTTGCGGCGGCGATGACAGCGCGGCTGCGCGGGGGAGGGGAAGCAGCAGCGGCTGCGGTAGCAGAGGGGCGTCCGCCGCGTGGTCAACATACTTAGGCTGCTGCAACATACGCCTAGGGTTCCTCCTTCCCAAACCCCAACCAGCTATGAAGCAACCGACGCTCCAAGCTCGCCAGATCTCGCTCTCGCCGTCTAACACCAGCAAAGGCTGCAACCCGTAAGAATGACCTCCCCTCTGTTCTTGCCCCCTTCCCTGTGTCTCTCCATTATTTTGCTTGGAGTACTTGATGGCTAGATCATGCACTTCAAGTGTTTGTGGAAATGTGGAAGTAAAATATACATGTAGCATTTGGTCTGTCATTTGAAAACTGGCTTGGCCTACGATGTAGAGTTCGGTTTTGTGATTTGAATATAATATGCATGTAGTAAAATATACAGTATAATGTTACTGCATATTGATACTTACAGCATCAGGACTTGTAGTATATTTTAGTAGTACAATGTTTAGGAAGGATATACAGTTCTATGATGACTATCTTCAAATACTGCTGTGAAGACTGTCTTTGTATAATGTTGTAGTATAATATTTGAAGACTGTCTTTGTATACAATTCTATGTACAACATTATAGAGTTCCATGGACTGCTGTTGCTATGATATTATAATTTAGTATAATGTTACTGCATATAAAATAATTACATATGCAAGCTGCGGGTTTAGTTTGATGAAGTGCAGGTTTTCTTTTGAAAATACGGTGTCAATGTGACATATATATATATATATGGGGTATTGTAGGATTATTATTTTGATAAATATAAGCCTGATTTAACCGAAATTGAGTAGATCAATTAGTTTATCATGTCGGGTGGACTGGTTGAAAATGATTGACGTAGCCAGCCTGATTCCTTTCGTGATTGAGGTGTTGTATCGGGTTATATGTCTCCTATTTCAGGTTATGTTAGACTACATGTGTCCCGTTTCAGGTTATATTAGAATAATGGTGTTCTGTTTCAGTGTATATCAGACTATATGTATCCTGTTTCAGGTTATATCAGACTATATGTCTCTTCTTTTAGGTTATATTAGACTATATGTGTCATGTTTCATGTTATTTCTGATTACTATTGATACTTATAATTTATTTCTGTTGCCACAACATATCTAATTACTATGCAACTCATGGTTTATTTCTATTGACGTAGCAAATCTGATTTCCCTTTCTTCCTAATATAAACAATCTGGGTCTTGTTCCATTCTTTTAATTCTATGGCAGATGGGACCTGGATGAACAGTTCGGCCACCACGAAATGCCCCACAATCTCAAGGACAACATTCTGGGAGTAACTCAGCATCAAAATCTAGGAAGGTGCGTGGGATAAATAAGGGAAAGGGCTTGGAGCGTTTGATCAAAAGGGCAGGTCATCCACTAAACTTGACCATTTCTGAAGAGAGAAGACCTATTGGAGAAAACAATGAACTACTTTCTAGAGAGATTGGACTTCTTACACGGCACCATGCTCCTATCCAACGTGTCGGGTGGCATAGCCTTACTGAGGATGATAAGGACCCATTGTATGAACTTCTAAAGGTATGTAAGATTATCAAACTTTGTAGCTTCGAACATGTATAGTTTTAACTTTGAGTTCTTTCTTCGTAGCTTAAGTTCAATCTTGATTTCACCCAAGATCATATCAAAGGCTGTGTGGATCTGCTATTCTCTTCAAGCTAAAAAAGTTTCCGTCACAAGTGTTATGAGCATTATGTAAAATATGGTGATGATGCTAGAAGCAATCCATATCCTCCCCTTATTGATAATATAGTTGGAGACTGGATTTCGTTCTGTGATCATTTTGAAACAGAAGAATTTAAGGTATGGTAGTCTTTGAATGGATGTCAACAGTTTTGCATCTATCTTTATCACCCAACCCTGCCTTATTTGTTCACAAAAAACTACCATTTGCAGAAACGGTCCACAATTGGGAAGGCTAACCGCTCAAACCTACCTTATGTTCACAAGAAGGGAACAAAGTCATTTGTAGCGGTTCAACATGAATTAGTAAGTCACTATTACTTATCTTTATCTTGTGTCACAATTATGGTGAAAGAAGAATATCGAAACTTGTAGCTATCTTATATTCATGTCTTTGATATGAATATAAGATAGCTACAAGTTTCGATAAGTGTTACTCTAGTGATAAGAAGGGATGGGCATCAGAATATGCCAGGAATAAACATGTAAGTACCACGTAACAATGGAGTATCTATGCTATGGAAGTGTTTTGCTCCCCCCCCCCCCTCCTTTTTTAAACAGTTGTAGATGGGCATCAGAAAATGTAGGTTCTGCTGTTGGATCTTGTAAACAATTGTAGATGGAGTTTCTGCTTATTTGAGACCATGAGGGCGGTATTGGGAGTGTTCAGTAGGCCAAAACAAAGCATTTCGTTGACTGAATTCAGTTATTGTAGGTCCAGCCAAAACAAAGGAGGAGCTGCTCTGCTCTGCTCTGTTTCGTGCTGGCTACTCGACTAATTAGTTTGTACTAGAGAAGCATATATATGTTTTCCAGAGTTGTGAGTAACTGAACCTGTCAGACTAATTAGATAATCTTCAGTGTTTCTTGTGTCTTTTCTACATACATACACATGCTCCGTTTTAAATCTCCTCTGCTACCTACTGAGAGAGTACTAGTTGAGTGTTTAGGTACTTCTATGCCGCACTAGCTAGAGCTCAGAGAGGAATGACCATGCTACCTTGTTTTGTGTGATATCCGACTGACAACCGATGTGACCAGTAGTACATGATGCACTATTATCAGGGTTGTAGTAATTTAAAACTGGCATTCAAAGTTGTTAGTGTTGCATTATACTAACAGCGAATTTGGGTACTTTCAAATACATTATTATGTTGCTGCAATTAAGAATGTAAATTCCTTTCATTTCTTGTATTATTAATGTAGGAAGAAATGTTGCAGAAGCAAAAAGAACCTATAGAGGAGGGCGAAGTACCTTTAACAGAGCAACAGATTTGCGAGCAGGTGCTTGGTAAGGAATATGGTTACATTAGAGGTCGGGGTCATGGACCAAAACCAAATAGAAGGGCCTACTCAAGCGCATCAAGCTCAACTCGGCATGTAGTGGAAGAATTGGCATCTACAAAGGAGATTGTTGCTACACAACAAACTCAAATTGAGGCTCAACAATCTCAGCTTGAAGCTCAACAGAAGAAGATCGATTGGCTACAGAGTGTCGTGTCTAACTTGGTTGGCATTTCACCTCCTATGGACGGCACTAGTGCGACAGGGCTTGGTTTCTTAACTGATAGATCTGTTTTGCGTCAGGCTACATATCTGTTTCTTCTGATGGTATGATTAGTATAACTCTCATAAAGTCAGTTTGGCTCTCATCATGTGATTTGGCATATTTATTCAAGAGGTTGAACTTGATAGTTGAAATTTAAAAATTACAGGTTCTCTGGTCTCAGATGGAGGGTCAAGGAGGTGAAGCAACTTTGGAGAGGTACACTGTTTGCATTGCTATTATGTGCTTTTGAAGTAAAGTTTATGAGCATCTTCTAAATTGTGCTTGGTTCTATCTATGTTCGCCAATGAAATTACCAAAGAGTGGGTTCCATCTAAGGGTGATTTTATTAATATGTACATACTTGCTACAACTTGACATTTCATATAAAACTGCAAGCAACATGCTGCCAGAAGCTTCGAGCAATGTATTGTTAATTAGGATATCTTCCAGATTAAAAAGGAAAAGAATGAATTAGCTCATGCTCTTGATTCTTACTAAACTTCCTGTAACTCTGCATGGCACTTCACAAATTTTGTACTATTTGGCTGTAATGGTGCACATTTTTTTGAATTCATCAATAAATGAACATCATCCATGTCATTTTAACTTGTTTGGCATTTTCCAGGTGTAGAGGACACGTGGGGAGTGATCGGAGCAGTGCTAAACTAGATGCCAAAAGAGTAGTTCCTGATTTGCAAATTCGGCTTACAAATACTAGATGTCAAATACTAGAATAGTTCCTTCTTGGTGACCGGATCATATGTTTGGAGCAGTACTAAAGTTGGTACTTTGCAAATACTAGAATATTATTTCCTGATGGTACTTAAGTTGTGAAACAAAATTCGGCATACAAATGTTAGCATCTAATGATTGGATCATAAGTTTACAAATGCTGATTCTGAACTTTTTCCCGTTGTATGTCTAAAATTCTAAGGTTTCTTGCATACTACTAATGTCAGCATGTGGCAATATATTGTAGCTATGATATAGTTGCTTTCTTATGCCTCTAGTTACCAAGGTTTACAATTTTTTTGTTACAAAAGATGTCTAGTTACCAACGTGTAACTGGTCTCTAGACTTTTTAGTCACCAAGCCTTGGCTGGTCACTTAATATCTCTAGCCACTAACCATGTACATGGTGGTTGTAAATTTTTAGCAACCAAATCTCCCTTGGTCTCTAGATGCCATTAGTCACCAAGTCTCCCTTGGTCGGTAGATGCTATTAGTCACCATATTTAGGTGGTGGCTATTGATACAACATTTAGTGACCAGGGTTCGCAATGTTGGTCGCTCAATATCTATAGCGACTAGACTATAGCCACCACGAAGCGACCAAGTAGTATTGGTAGCAGTAGATCAGTAGCGACCAATTTTGTACTTTTAGTAACCAACCACCTTGGTGGCTAAACCTCACATATCTAGTAGTGCGAAAGAACGTAATAAGAACAATGAAACAAGAGGAATTGAATCCACCATCTCACACATCCTTCTTTTTGCGACACATGCTAGCCAGTTAATCACAGAATCATATGTGATGATAACAAAGAGCGACAACTTATTGTACGTACTTACAGACTTCAGCCTAACGTGTGCATCGCGTGCAAGTGTGTGATGCGCTGTGTACGTGCGTGACATGTTCGGAACCTTTTTTTCTTTTTTTACGAAAACAGGCAAACAATTCCCGTATTCCCTTTCACTGTCGTACGTACTACACAGGGCGCGCTGCCCAACTCGATGCTACGCACCATTGACTCAAGCACGCCGACCAGCCCAGCTCCATGCTCGATGGCCTAAGGAAAAACTACCCGAGGACCGGCTTGCAAAACAGGCAAACAATTCCCGTATTCCCTTTCACTGTCAGCACTACAGCTCCATGCGCAGCGGCGCGCACCCACGCGACTAGCAGCGGAGGACGGCACGTTCGTGACCACTGACTGCGGCATGAACAACAGCTGCGGCCAGGTGTTCCGCTTGAGCAAGGCTGTATTGAGCGTGTTTGGTTACCTGCATCGATTTTTAGAGGTTGCATGACAAAATAGAATACGTTGAGTTAAGCTTGGTTGAGGAGATCCAGGGTAAAATACGGGGTTCACATGTTGTTTGGTTACCTGCACATGAAAATAATTTCCCCCGGTGTTTGATTACATACATGCATCGTGATTAAGAGTTAACAACTGCATTTAAACAGAGATTTTACAGTAAAACACACATGTGACAGTACACACATGGTTACGTAAACAGCACACGCACACGTGCCAGGACACCCATATGTTCGCATGGACAGCATGCGCACACGCACACGTGCCAGGACACCCATATGTTCGCATGGACAGCATGCGCACACGCACATGTTCACATGATCAGCACACACACGTGACAACACTCGCACAAGTTCGAAGCACCGTTGTATAGTACACTGAGAAGATTAGAACGGACTAGTGAGATGTACATGTATTCATCTGCGACCTCGACATATAATACAGAGATATGAAACTACTGGTCCAAGAAAAATTCAAACGATCGAAGGTGAGCAATGAACTTGTCGAAATTCATCCAAAATAGCTTCAAACATAAATACGAAATTGAACATTTACAGTCAACGAAATCACGAATCAATCACCTGAATGGAACCACAACGTCGATATGTGACTTTTTCGTGTACTACTTATCTCGAATCGAAGTACAGTTGTGTAGATTAGAAGAGACTAGTGAATGAGATTAAGGGCAAAGGAGATTAAGAGGATGACATGCATATTAAAGTACACCTGTCACATGTAGATCTACTCGTCTATGACCTGTGAAATAGAAAACGTACGACATGAAAATTGTGTCAAACAGTGAGGTCAAACTACTCGTCAAAGGAAATTTCAAACAGTCAAAAGTGTGCCATGATTTTGTCAAAATTCGTCCAAAAATGCTTCAAATATGAACATGGAATTCAACATATAGAGTAAACGAAACTTTGATCAAATCGCAGGAATGGAATCAGAACATCGAGGTGCATCTTTTTCGTCACGGGAATCGACTTGCTTCACAAACTCGTCTTCCTCTAATTCCATTGCAGGGATTGTTGGAGAGTTGATCATTACTTGTACCTCCTTAATTAGTGTCCTTGGGATTGGATTGTGAGCGTAATTTCTTTTTGTTTCGTAGCACATTCCCTTACACCCCCTTCTCCCGGAACACGGGTTTTGACGCGTATGTATGGCGCTATTGAAAATGTTCGTGTGTGGCCATGACTCTTGAGATACTCGTCGATCCAGCACACTTTGCCAGTGTTTATTAGCTAAGTGTACAACAACAGAGTAGTAGCTTGGTGCGATTTTGCGGATCAAAATTGCTCGGCACACGATACTTATGAACGATTTTTGGACGACCAGTTAATCGAGCGGCCGTTGCCCTTTGACTCCCATGCATGTGTGGCTGGATTAACAAGGTCGTGCATGAATCATGCAGTATTTGTCGTCCGCATAGCATGGTTGTTTGTGGAATCGTTAAAGGACATAGATTATCCAGTTGTCCTTGCTAGGACGCCTCTGTACAATGTCACTGAATGCAAAAGCCTTGCCCACCAGCATATATACAAAGCAGTGCACGAGTTTCCTTTTTTTTCCTTAGCATCCATGGTGGACTGTTATTTTTTTTTAGAGAAAAGGCATGAAGGCCCGACTTCAAATTAATGAACCCATCAACCAGCTAAGATACAATGGTGCTGAATTACAAAGGTAAAGACTTGACCAAAAACTGAAAAATACATGCCAAATTCACTATGACCCGGAGCAGCAGCCAACAGAGCATCAAGAGAAACAACGATCAAGCCATCGGAGATCTTGTGCAGACAGAACAGCAGGCTGAAGCCACCCTACGCCGACAATTGCCGTGGACATGAAGGCCCAGACCGCTTGAAGGAAACCATCGACTCCGCCGCCCACTGCCGGAGGGGAGACCACTATCTCCCCTTCGTCCAGACCGTGCCGGACGCCCACCACCGGCCGGCAGCCAACCAGCAGACAAGGCGGGGAGCCACTGAAAGATGCGGAAGAACCCACACGCCACCAGCAACGCCGGCAACCAGGGGATCCGAGCACAGCTGCCGCCACCCACCACCAACTAGCACGCCCAACCTCCAACCACCCCTTGAACGGCGCCTCCAGGGAGGACCGAGACGCCAGAACGCCTCCGCCGTCCGGCCAAAAGGCCAAGACTTTCGCCCGGAGCAGGAAGGGGGAAGAGGGGCACGAATCTGGAAGCTCGACCCGCCCTCAAGAGGGGAACGGCACTGGAGCGCCGCCGGCGTCGACGTCGATGCGAAATCGACCAGGGGTTTCCCCCGTTCCAAGACTCCACCCCCATCCTCGGTTAGATCTGACGGGCCAGCCACCAAATCAGGAGAGGAGGCCACAGCGAGGGGAAGGGGCCGAGAGGAAGAAGAGCCGCCCGCCGCTGCAGCAAGACCTCGCCGCCCTCACGCCACCCACGCGGCCGGAAGGGACGAGAGTAGCACCCGCGCGCGCCATCCACCGGAGAGATCGACGCCTCCATCTCCACCCAGGGCCGCCGCCCTGGCTTCCAGAGCCCCTCACAGCGGCGTGAGGCAGCAGATCCTCGCCGCCACCTTCACGCCACCTTCACCGGAAGACGTGCAGCAGCCGGCCGGATCCTCGGGTGGCGGCAAGGCGGGGGGAGGAGGGAGGAGAGGTGGCGGCGGCTAGGGTTTGGGGTCGCTCCCGAGTCGCCCGAGAGGGGCGACGCGAGAGCCGGGGGGAGGGGGGTGGACTGTTATTTTGCCGCACTTGAATTTGTAGAGACGTGAGCAAGAATTAGTGAATCACAATACCATTACGGGATGACACGTTTACTGTGTAAGTCTAACATATGCATATGAGGATAATTGAATAAGTTTGTGATGGCAAATAAATGAATCACCATGAATAAAAGGAGAAAGGAAGAACCACAAATCTGCATCTTGTTCACAGCACAAACTACCGCATGTATTATTATCAGCGAGATTACCCGCAGCTGGCCTTCAAATCCTAGGAGGAGGAGAGATATTCATATGCCATATTACAAAGATGGCATAACTGTTAGTGAGGTCGTCCTTTTTTGGGAAGTCTATCAAATGGAATGTGGTTTCTTTAGCTACAAACCCCACTGTACGACTATGTACTTTTATGCTAAGTCTAGATGATAAAAAGTGCAAGAGTCCTCTAATATCTCCACATTTAATTATTATTTTTTTTGCAGGGTGAAAGAGAATTTATTAATCAAGCGGCGGCGATGTCTGCATTACAAAGAGCAGGTACCTCGTCAGGACTTGAGCAAAGCCACACCGCAGTGCGCTTCTTTATTCTACCGAAGTTCGCTAAAAAATGGCTAACAGAGTTTTGTTCCCGTCTAACATGATTGACTAAAATTTCTCTATCTCCATTGAGAATCTCCTTGATCTCTTGCACCAACATTAAGTTTGCTGACCGGTTCTCCACTGAGCTGGTAATAAGCTTAACAGCCTGCACACAATCTGTTTGGACAATGATTGGTACATCACTCCATTGAATCGCTATGTTCAAGCCTTCCACACATGCAGCTAATTCAGATTGCAGAGGCGAGGAGCACTGTCTTAGTTCCTGACATGAGGAATAGATAATAGCACCGGTCGGGTCACGCAAGACCATCCCAGCTCCCGACGTTCCATCATTTTCAGCGTACGAACCATCAATGCTCAGGGCAGTCCAACCCACGGGAGGAGGTTCCCATGTTGCCAGTTGCCTTCGATTCAAATTTGCATCCGATACTACCATCCTGGAGGGCTGCGGTGCCACAGTCATCTTGCCCTTCACGTGATCCCCGCTGTGACCCTTCTGTAGCGCCATCAACGAGTTGATGTAGCTAGTGAGGAAGCGGGTGGATACCTCGACCGGTGGTGGACGCTTGTTATGGACAATCTCATTCCTCACGTGCCAGCAGCGTCACAAGGTCATGAGCAGGTATAGGCGATCCTCCTCCTATACCTGCTCAAAGATGCTTTAAGGTTCATGTTGGCCTAATCTAGAGTCGGCATGCAAGTAATCAACCAACTTCTATTAACATCTGGTGGGCCATACAGACAACCAAACAGCCACAGCTTGCATCTGACATGGCCGAACGGTGTTGATGCAGCTTACCTACCAATCTATCATGTGCAAAGTCTCTCGCTAAGTTTTTACGGAGCAGTACCTCCTCTTATTTAGGTGCACCTAGGATCTTAAATGTTTCCACCTCTCATTAGTCGTCCTTGTTTTTCTTTTTCTTTTTTTTGCAATTCTTCCCTTCATCTATAAATATACATATAGACTTCTCTTTTTTAGTCATGCGATACACAATCTCAATCCTCTCTTGGCAAGAACACATGAGTGTATTAGATGCCCAAGCAGAGGCAGGAATTTGTTTCGCTTTGCTTCTTAGGAATGAGTGGCATCGAGAAGCATGTTAACAGTCTCAGTATTTATTAAAGTGTCATGAGATACAATGCCATATGACTGGTCATCATAGTCGTAGGTCCTAGGTAACCCGCTGCTCTGATGTTGAGAGGATGCACAGACGATTAGCTAGCATAAGAAATACGAGATGTGTATATTGTAGAAGGTACTGCATACCAAAGATGATCATAGACACATGTACTATATCATGCTCCTCATGCGCATAGTGCATAGGCAGCATGCATGAATATTAAGAAGATGGCGCCTGTCGGTGTTAAAACCGGCGGATCTCGGGTAGGAGGTCCCGAACTGTGCGTCTAGGCGGATGGTAACAGGAGACAAGGGACACGATGTATTTACCCAGGTTCGGGCCTTCTCGATTGAGGTAAAACCCTACTCCTGCTTGATTAATATTGATAATATGGGTAGTACAAGAGTTAATCTACCACGAGATCAGAAAGGCTAAACCCTAGAAGCTAGCCTATGGTATGATTGTTGTTTGTCCTACAGACTAAAACTCTCCGGTTTATATAGACACCGGAGAGGGCTAGGGTTACACAGAGTCGGTTACAATGGGAGGAGATCTTCATATCATATCGCCAAGCTTGCCTTCCACGCCAAGGAAAGTCCTATCCGGACACGGGACGAAGTCTTCAATCTTGTATCTTCATAGTCCAGGAGTCCGGCCAAAGGTCATAGTCCGGCCATCCGGACACCCCCTAATCCAGGACTCCCTCAGTAGCCCCTGAACCAGGCTTCAATGACGACGAGTCCGGCGCACAAATTGTCTTCGGCATTGCAAGGCGGGTTCCTCCTCCGAATACTTCATAGAAGATGTTGAACACAAGGATAGTGTCCGGCTCTGCAAAATAAGTTCCACATACCACCGTAGAGAGAATAATATTTGCACAAATCTAATCTGCTGACGTATTCCGCAGCGTGACATCACGCCACGGCCAAGCCTTTATTCGAATCATTTTACTGTTCCACCTCAGCGCGTTTAGCGAGGCGGTTTCCTTGGCACGTCTTGTCAAAGCAGAGATCGTGTCCCCTTATTCCGGGATTCTCATCAATACGGACGTGGGTAACCCAACCGTGCCATTAACCACGACGCTTGGGAGATAAGCGAGTTTTATTAGGCTGGTGGGGGCTTGTAGTTTTGCCCGCCCATATAAGGGGATAAGGATCTATCCTTTCCATTTACGCCTTCTTCCTCCTTTGCTTATCCATCCCTACGCACTCGAGCTCCAGTGCCCGAGTCCGCACTTCCTACCTCAACCTTCTCCAATCATGTCCGGAGCGGGAGGTAGATGGATGGCCTCCTCCGTCACGGAGGGACAAACCAAAAAGTTGAGGAAGGCCGGATACTTGTCTGACGACATCGCGCACCGACTTCCAGATGACTCATCCCCACCCCTAGGCCCCATGAGAGGGTTGTATTTCTCCCCCATTTCCTCCACGGACTGGGCTTTCCTCTTCACCCGTTCGTCCGGGGGCTCATGTTCTACTACGGCCTGGACTTCCACGATCTGGCCCCGAACTTCATCCTCAACATCTCGGCGTTCATCGTCGTGTGCGAGGCCTTCCTCCGCATCCAGCCTCACTTTGGCCTATGGCTGAAGATCTTCAGCGTCAAGCCGAAGGTCGTGGGCGGCCGCCAAGCGGAGTGCGGAGGCGCCATGGTGGGCAAGATAGCCAACGTTACATGGCTCGAGGGCGCCTTCGTGGAGACCATCAAAGGGTGTCAATTGGGGTGGTTCTATATCACCGAGCCGCGTGACCCTGAATGGGCAGCGGCCCCCAAATTCCGATCTGGCATCCCCACATGGCTCACATCTTGGAAAGAGACATGCCTGTTGTGGGGTAATTCGGCAGAAGTGACCGGACTTCAAACCTGCATCAAAGACCTGATCGGCAGGAAGGTTAAACTTGTCACCGTAGTCCAGGTCATGCTCTTCCGCCGGATTCTCCCGTGTCAACGACGGGCTTTCAACTTGTGGGAGTTCGACCCGGCCCAGCACCAGACTCTGTCCCGGCTCTTTGACACAAAGCACGAGGATGCCTGGAAGGTGCTATTCAAGAGCTCCGAGGTTTCCCCTCCCATCACCGAGGATCGCGGATTCTGCACCAAGCGCCAAGCAAGCGCGGTGAGCTTAATTTTCCCATTACGGGGTATTTGTTTTCCATAGATTTGATTCTATGCGGGATCTAAACCCCCATCCCTTTAACAGGACTGGCAAAAGAAGGCCGGACAGATCAACTGTCCGGCTCCTTTGCCCGAAGACCCAGCGGATGCTCGCTCGACGAAGCTGCTGGTTCCGGCACCTCACGTGGTGCCGGAGAAGAAGGCCAAGAAGAAGGCCACGGGGACTCGAAAGAGTTCCCGGCGCCTGGTGGTGTCGGATTCATCGCCTGACAACCCCAAGCACCCTCCGCCTCTGAGGATGAGGAGGAGGAAGAAGAAGAAGCCTCTCCCCCTCCAACGGGGGGAGGAAAGAAAAGGAAGGCCGCCCCAACTGGGGAAGCCGGAGGGTCCAAGAAGGGGAGGACCCTTCTGCCGGACTACGCCTCTGATGCCGAAGATGGCGGGGAGGAATGGCCATCCAGGGTCAAGCCCCTGGCAAAATTGTAAGTGTCCAGATACCAGAATAACTTATGGCGTTCCTCTATTGTATGGTACCTTCTGACGCCGAATTCAATCATGCAGTCCGCCCAAGGCTCAGCTCGGCGATTCGACGAGCGGCTCCCTGGATTCGTCGGACGTGAATAGCGCTTCACTCCCGACGGCCTCCTCCCCTCTCCCTACGGACGACGCTGAGGTGGAGTCCCAAAAGGGACTAAACCAGGAGGAGGTGGTCCTGGAGGCGCCGCAAGGAGACCTCCCGGACTCCAGGCCCAAAGAGGGTAAAGCCCAGAGGGATCTAAGTCCGGCCCTGGGCCGGACACTGCTCCCGAACCGTGAAGGGTTCCAGAGTCCGACAGGCGGCGCCTTCGTAAGAAGGGAAAGCCTACGACGCCGGCGACCTCCGTCCACCCGGGGGGCGCCAAACGATTTGCTGGAGGTGCTTAACGGCGCCTCCATCGACGAAGAACACCGCACTATTATGAGTGCGGTAATTAGAAGGTTCAATCCGCCAAGGGCGGGCTGACAGAAGCCTATACAAGTCTGTTAACAGGCTTTGAGGTATGTATTCAAAACATATAAAATGTTACCGCATAGACAGTAGCTCCTGATGCTCAGTTTGGTGTTCGAAAAGAAAAGCCGAGCTGAGGATCTAAAAAGATATATGCAGGAGTCTAACATAAGTATGTCAATATGGGAATGCAGGCTGCGCTGCTGACCTCTGCCGCACTGACTGCGGAGGTCAATGCATTGAAGGAGAGCCTCGAGCGGTCCGAGAATGAGCTCGGTCGTGCCAAGAAGCAGCTCAAGGACAAGGAGGGTATGCAATACCGCATGTAAATGTATATAGAAATACTTGGTTGCAAATAAAGACAGGACCAACGTAAATGTTGCAGGGGCCACGGCCGAGGTGGCGACCCTGAAGGAAGCGGTATCCAAGGCCGAAAACAGTGCGGCCTTGGAGCGCTCCGAGCGAGAGAAGCAGGAGGCGCGGGTGGCGGAGGTGCGGCAAGAGCTCCAGGCTCTCGTGGAGAAACACAAGGGTTTGGAGCGTGACTCGAAGACTCGAGAGTCCGAGCTCGCCATGGCTCTTGAGAGTGCCAAAACTGCTAAGGCCGAAGCCCAGAAGGCCCTCCAGGAGATCGAGGCGATAAATAAAATAGCGGTGGTAACGCATTCTTTATGCAAAGCAAGCATATAAAAGTGAATTATCTGTTACTTACCCGAATCCAGAGCTTTCCAGGAGCGTTCGCCGATCTGCCCCGTAGTGTGTCTGATGTTGCCGCATTCTACCGAGCCGAGGAGGGGAGCTCGACGGAAAAGGTGTTCTGGTCTCAGTATGTTGAGGCCGAACATCCGGTGCCCCTGAGCGACCAGCTGAAGCAGCTGGTCGAGCTCCACAAGGTGGACGAATAGGCCATGAAAGGCCTCATAGTTCGGATGTGGCCTAGAGAAGCCATGCCTGGGAGCTACTTCGGTCTGGTGCAGCGGCTGGTGGATGCGTGTTTGTGGATTGAGGTCATCAAGCGCTCCGTCTGTATCGATGGTGCCCGTCGGGCCCTTGCCCGTGCTAAAGTGCACTGGGGCAAGCTGGACGCTGAGAAGCTTTTGACGGACGCGCCATCGCCGGGCAAGGAGTATCGCACACCCGAGATGTATTATAAGGGTGTCCTGAAGGGTGCCCGCCTTATAGCGGGCGAATGCTCCAAAGATGTAATTTTTTAGTAGACCCGCATCTGTTATCCTGTACGCTGAAAACTTTGTTCATATGCGTTAAGCAATGCTTGTTAATTTAAAATATTACCTTATGTGCAGCCGTTTATCAAATCTGAGAGACGCAAGTCGTCGGCTTCAACCCCCATGCCACGAGTGCTAGGTTGTTCGGGAAAAACCTGAGCGCTCTTGTTCCCATTCTTGGGTCCATCTAGGGAGGCGCTCAGCACAACGAACCAGGCCATCGGACTTATAATGCTTTATCACTCTCACTTAGCCATAGAATTCTATAATTTTAAATTTCGGCGAAGCCCCTAGTATTCGGAAGACCGAGTTCGGGGCGCTATCCACGCCTAGGCCGGATAAGTCCGGCTCCTCGCTCTAAGCGGCATAAGTCTTTAAGGACTCGAAAAACCTCGCGAACAGCGACCGGTCTCTCGCACTATCATGACGGTCAGTTTTAGCTTTCTCTACTGAGGTGTTAACCCAGCTCAACTGGGGCACAATCGCAGTAGTTCTCCCAGCGCTACCTTAGCCAACATTGCGGAACGTAAGGTACCAAAACATGGGAGCCGGGCAAACCCAACTATTGACCCAAGACATGATTCGGAGCCGATGCATATAGTGCTATAAGTTCGGGGTGCCGCACTCATGAGAGTGTTCGGTCTTCTCACACCATGTTATGGGGTGCTTAAGCCCCTGGTGTATTGGCCGTACCAAAGTGTACGGTTGCATAATGTCATGACTGAACATATTTGTATAAAAATAGATGAATACAATAATAGATAAGAGCTATGTATTGTTTATTAAAAAGGGCTGCTATGAAAGCAGAACAATACAAATAGTGCGATAAGCAAGAGATGGGATTATTTGACATGTCCCCCTCCAGGGGCAAGCTGCGGGACTTTAAGTAAAACAGGTATTTAGCTCGTTATAGAGACCACATGGACATTTGATGCGGCTTGTTCTCTCCCTGGCTGTTGCATCGTGTGTTCGGCGAGTGTATTGCCGGACAGGCCTTCCGAATAGTTGGGTCCTGAAAGTATATAAAAAAAGGAACGGCAGAATAGGGAGCCCCTAAGTGTGGTTGAGCCGCATTCTAGGCGTGTCGTGGTTGTGCCCCTCCCCTTATGCCCATGGTATTTCCAAAGCGTAATTATGTACGCGTGGTACCGATATCGCCATCTGGCGAGGGCTGGGGTTGGGGCCGCACTACTATGCTTGCTCGGAACGTGCCAGCCGGTTTTGTTGTAGGTTACTTCGGGCGCGCTTGACGTTGTCCGGATGTTTAACACCCGGATTGGAGAATTGCCTTGAGAGGCTACTCTGTACTTCCGCCGCCAGGGCCGCCGTGTGCTCCTCCGTTCGGAGAAAGCGTTCGGTGTTTCCATTTACCGTGATGACTCCGCGAGGGCCTAGCATCTTGAGCTTGAGATATGCGTAGTGCGGCACCGCATTGAATTTTGCAAATGCGGTTCGTCCGAGCAGGGCGTGATAGCCACTGTGGAATGGGACTATGTCGAAGATTAACTCTTCGCTTCGGAAATTATCCGGGGATCCGAAGACCACTTCGAGTGTAACCGAGCCTGTACAGCTGGCTTCTACACCTGGTATGACGCCTTTAAAGGTTGTCTTTGTGGGTTTAATCCTTGAGGGATCTATACCCATTTTTCGCACTATATCCTGATAAAGCAGGTTCAGGCTGCTGCCGCCGTCCATGAGGACTCTAGTGAGGTGAAATCCGTCGATGATTGGGTCTAGGACCAATGCGGCGAATCCACCGTGACGAATGCTAGTGGGGTGGTCCCTTCGATCAAAAGTGATCGGGCAGGAGGACCATGGGTTGAACTTTGGGGTGACTGGCTCCAACGCATAGACGTCCTTTAGATCACGCTTCCGCTCCCTTTTGGGGATATGGGTTGCGTATATCATGTTCACCGTCCGCACTTGCGGGGGGAAGCCCTTCTGTCCTCTGTTGTTCGGCGGCCGGGGCTCCTCCTCGTCATCGCTATGCAGCCCCTTGTCTCTGGTTTCGGCACTTAACTTGCCTGCCTGCTTGAACACCCAACAATCCCTGTTGGTGTGGTTGGCTGGTTGTTCGGGGGTGCCGTGTATCTGACACGAGCGATCGAGTATCCGGTCTAAACTGGATGGGCCCGGAGGGTTTCTTTTGAATGGCTTCTTCCACTGACCGGGTTTAGAGCCTCTGAATCCGGCATTGACTGCCGTATCCTCAGTATTGTCGCCGTTAATGCGGCGCTTGTGCTTGTTGCGACGTGACCTGCCATTGTTGTCCTTGGTATCCGAATTGCCAGGGCTCTTGGTTATGTTATTGCTACGAGCTAGCCAGCTGTCTTCTCCCGCGCAAAAGCGGGTCATGAGTGTCGTGAGGGCTGCCATAGATTTCGGCTTTTCCTGTCCTAGGTGCCGGGCAAGCCATTCGTCTCGGATGTTGTGCCTGAAGGCTGCAAGGGCCTCGGCGTCCGGACAGTCGACTATTTGATTTTTCTTGGTTAGGAACCGTGTCCAGAATTGTCTGGCCGATTCCTCTGGCTGCTGGATTATGTGGCTTAGGTCATCGGCGTCTGGTGGTCGCACATAAGTGCCCTGGAAGTTGTCAAGGAATGCGGATTCCAGGTCCTCCCAGCAACTAATTGACTCTGCTGGCAGGCTGTTAAGCCAATGCCGAGCTGGTCCTTTAAGCTTGAGCGGGAGGTATTTGATGGCGTGTAGATCATCACCACGGGCCATGTGGATATGAAGGAGATAATCCTCGATCCATACCGCGGGATCTGTTGTGCCATCGTATGATTCGATGTTTACGGGTTTAAAACCCTCGGGGATTTGATGATCCATTACTTCGTCTGTGAAGCATAGTGGGTGTGCGGCGCCCCTGTACTGGGCTATATCGCGACGTAGCTCGGATGAGCTTTGTCTGTTGTATTCGGCCTGGCCGTATTTATCATATCCGGCGTGACGGTTATCGTCACGTGATGTGGGGCGCCCACGCGATCCGTAGATCGATCTTGTTTGCCTTGCCTTATCCTCCAATATGTCTCGCAGGTCTGTTGCGTTTCCCCGTGCTCTGGTATTCTTAGAGCGGCGCCGGGGTGCGGCTTGGATTGAGGGCCGAAAGGCCTCTCTGTCGCGGCCACGGGGTGGCCGATCGGGCGCATCGTACGCTGGTGATGTAGGTTTAGTTGCTTCCTCCTCTAGTTGGGGTAGCAGCCTGCGCTTTGGGTAACTCTTGGAGGGGCGTTCGAGTTTATACTCTTTGGCAGCCAGGACTTCAGTCCATCTGTCGGCTAGCAAGTCTTGGTCAGCTCTAAGTTGCTGCTGTTTTTTCTTGAGGCTGCTCGCCGTGGCCATAAGCCTGCGTTTGAAACGCTCTTGTTCGACGGGATCCTCTGGTACGACGAATTCGTCGTCGTCGAGGCTTGCCTCGTCTTCGGAGGGAGGCATATAATTGTCGTCCTTGACCTCTTTGTCTGCCGCTCTCTCATGAGGGCTGGCTCCTTCGTCCTCCTGCACTGAATCCTGCTGGAGGGGGTTGTCTTCGGCACTGTCCGGGGTGTTGATTTCTCCGGTGCCGGATTCACCGTTCTTGCTTTGGCGGGATTTAGAGCGGCGCCGCTGACGTCGGTGCTTGGGTTGCTTCTTGGAGGGGTCGTCCTCTATTTTTTCATCACCGTCCCCTGCTTTGGGGGTGTCCATCATGTATATGTCATATGATGAGGTGGCTTTCCAGTGCCCTATAGGTGCTGGTTCTTGGTCGTCTCCTTCATCGACGTCCATACCGTCGATGTCTTCGGAGTCGAAGTCGAGCATGTCGGTTAAATCGTCGACAGTTGCTACAAAGTGGGTGGTGGGTGGGTTTCAAATTTCTTCATCGTCCGCATCCCAACCCTGCTGACCATAGTTCGGCCAGGGCTCTCCTGACAAAGAGAGAGACTTTAGTGAATTCAGGATATCGCCGAAGGGCGAGTGCTAAAAGACGTCCGCGGCGGTGAACTCCATGATCGGAGCCCAATCGGGTTCGATCGGAAGGGGTGCGGAAGATTCGGAGTCCGAAACGGAGTCCGGCACCTTGGAGTCACGGGCCTTGAAAAGGACTAGGCTGGTATTCGGCTCTATCGTCGTAGAGATTGCGGCTCCTGGGGCGTCCTCCAACCGACCGTCCCCGACTAGCGCAGCCGGCTCTGAGATAATGGTCGGAGCGGACACCTGAGCGGCGCTCGGGGCGCTGTCCGGCGGCAGAGCTAGATCATGCCCATCGTGAAAGTGCGGCGCGCTCGGCTGTGGCTCGAATCCGTCGAAGATCAAGTCCCCGCGGATGTCGGCCGTGTAGTTTAAGCTTCCAAACCTGACCTGATGGCCAGGGGCGTAGCTTTCGATCTGCTCCAGATGGCCAAGCGAATTGGCCCGCAGTGCGAAGCCGCCGAATACGAAGATCTGTCCGGGGAGAAAAGTCTCACCCTAGACCGCGTCGTGGTTGACGATCGAAGAAGCCATCGAGCCTAAGGGTGACGACACAGAGGAACTCTCAATGAAAGCACCAATGTCGGTGTCAAAACCGGCGGATCTCGGGTAGGGGGTCCCGAACTGTGCGTCTAGGCGGATGGTAACAAGAGACAAGGGACACGATGTTTTTACCCAGGTTCGGGCCCTCTCGATGGAGGTAAAACCCTACTCCTGCTTGATTAATATTGATGATATGGGTAGTACAAGAGTTGATCTACCACGAGATCAGAGAGGCTAAACCCTAGAAGCTAGCCTATGGTATGATTGTTGTTTGTCCTACGGACTAAAACTCTCCAGTTTATATAGACACCGGAGAGGGCTAGGGTTACACAGAGTCAGTTACAATGGGAGGAGATCTTCATATCATATCGCCAAGCTTGCCTTCCACGCCAAGGAAAGTCCTATCTGGACACGGGACGAAGGCTTCAATCTTGTATCTTCATAGTCCAGGAGTCCGGCCAAAGGTCATAGTCCGGCCATCCGGACACCCCCTAATTCAGGACTCCCTCAGCGCCTCCTTCGTGGTTGTGCGGATGAGCTGATCCCTTAATGAAATCCATAATCATCATAGCCTAGGGATGAGTGGGGGTGACAAGGGTTTGGAAAAGTCCAGATGACTTGACGTGTTTTGGTTTCACCTTTTTGAGAAATCTTGCATGTTGGCACATAGTGTTCCATGTTTTGCTTCATCTTTGGTGATGTAAAGGATTTCTTCACATGGGTAGACTACTAAGAATGAAAATAGGGGCTCCCCAAGATCCCCCCCCCCCCCCCGATGCTACCAGTAGATACGACGGAACTGTGTGGAATCAAGCTCAAGTCCACTACCATAGCCTTAATCACAATCCTAGAACAACCATTAGCCTCTTTGTCCCACAACACAAGAGTACCAAAATCTTTGATTGCTTCTGGTATATGTGAAATACTCCAAACATTGAAAGCTAATCACAAAAGCCCCGACCAACATTCTTGATTGTACGTGAAACTACCATAATTAATAGCAATATTATGATTAACAAAATAAATATGTCGTCCTTTGAAATGGCAAGGGTTGTTATATGCACCAACCAATCCATATCCGAGCCTTAATCTAGTAGCACATATGCATGGTTTCTCCCCAATAAAGTTGCAAAGGAAAGTTCTTCCATGCACAAACGGAACCTGCTCTCGGGAGGGGGGAGGTTATTATCACAACAACAACAACAACAACAACAACAACAACAACAACAACAACAACAACAACAACAACAACAACAACAACAACAACAACAAGCGTCTTTATTTTTGTCTTGCCAAACTTGATAGAGACTAGAGACGAAAGGGAACAGGAAGACACGAAAGTTTACCACGGAATGTGAGTAACCAAAATTGATGGGGAGAAGATGGTGGAGATATCTAAGTGACTATGAGAGCACATAGTGGAAAGGGGGAGGAAGACGAAGCGACCAGGGTGTGCTTATGTGGCATTTCTACTCTTACCGAATTGGTTAAATGCCCAACACCAACCTCCTCCACGCGTCCACATCTCGATGACAATCGCAAAAAACGTGTCCATCATCACCATTGTTTACACAGAGGGGGGTTGAGGTAAACAAATCAGTTTTCCCTAGAAAGATGCAGGTTTTCTCTGATCTAGTCATGTCAGTGTAATGTAGGTTTTACCAAAATCACAATATTTTGCACAATCACCAGGCACCAACATGTTTTTAATCATCTAGAACACTAAATACTTCCATGCGACCTCCCTCGGGTTGCCTCTCACTAGACTAACAATTGGATTGCGCATGCAGGGTACATAACAGACCAATAAAAGAGTGTTTGTCGCAACCTATTGAAAATCGAAGAATTCGATATTGTTTCATTCGGCTATTAAACTCATCAAAGTAAGAGGCCATAGCTATCTGGGGTGAGGACTTTACGCTATCATCACCTCTAATTCATTCTTCTGCTTCCCGTCCGGTCAAGCAATAACCCAGAGAAAAAGAAATGGATTTGACTCTTTTCCCAACGCTAGCCTAAGATCCATCTCTTTTGTTTTTCTTAGTTTTAGGAGGTCTTTGTTTCCTTAGTGGTTTTCTGACAATATCAATGAGGTGTGGCGACGATAACGCATTGGAATGAGGTCTCTCTGGCCTCTTCCTGCCTCGACAACGACTGACCCAGCGCTGACAGTGGGCCTATAAGGGTAGGAGTTACCATATATGTTGGACCTATTTGGACCTTGGCAGTTGATGTGTCAATCAAGGGAAGGAGTTGGTTGCCTCTTGGTGTGGCAACTTCTCCAACCCTCTAGGTTGATGGTGAAGGATAGTGAACCCGCGTTGCATGGGGTGATGCCCCAACCGATGTTTTCGATATTGTTTTAGAGGTCTGTGACTATTGCGATTTTCAAAACCTAATATAGCGGGTGTTTGCATGCATCCCTTTCACTTATTGCCGGTTTAGTGTGATTTCCAAACTTTGACGGGCAACATACACTCTTCAGGGAAAAAGACGAAGAATGAATTCCCCTTCATCATTGATCCAAGAAATAATCAGATATGTATTTTGTGGAGTAACGAACGTAATTAAACCTTCTAAAACATGTTCTCTTAGCTGTTACTTTTCCTTGTAAGTTATGCCATATATACTTCGCCCTGAACATCCAACCCAGGGATGAAACCCTGCTTCCTGAGATCCATCTCCGAGAGAGAAGCAATGAGAGCTGGCACCCGGACTATTGTTGCATGCCTAGAGAGCGTCACACTCCTAGATGACACTAGCAGCATTGGAGGGAACCAAAGCAAGGTGGGGATGCCTACAGCGTATCACCCTCCTAGATGACACTAGCAGCATCGGAGGGAACCAAAAGCAAGGTGGGGACGCCTAGAGCATGTCACCCCTCCTAGATGACACTAGCAGCATGACCACGACACAAGACATAGGCAATTGAAAGTGAACAAGCAAGGAGCCAAGGATCAATGGGCCAATGTTGTTTCGGCCAGCATGATCAGAGGATGTTGTTTCGGCCAATGTTTGACAAAACTGAAGATGTTCGAAGCCAGGTAAGGAGAGAGGTGAAGTCCGGAGACCATTTGACGGCAACCCGGGGGGGGGGGGGGGGGGGGGGGGGTTGTTGGGTGTGGCGTGGACCCCATTGGTCAGTGCATGAGTTACCCGTCCCTTCTTCGGTTCCCCTGTGCTTGTTGAAATCCTGAATTCGCTGTCAAATCTAACCCAATCTCTGGTTCGGTCATAATGGATTGCCATCCTCTTGCTAGGTTGAAGCATCTCCTTCTGTTTTTTTCTTTTTGCGACAAGTTTCCTTCTGAGATCTTGAGGAAGTACTCCAACAGCTCCAGCCCACAACACCGTTTTTGTGTGATCGATCGATATCCCCAGGGTCAACGATGACCTCCCGGATGACGGCGACATCGACAACTACTTAGAGGCCCTGCATGCGTGCGTGGTTGGCTAGCCAGTCCCAATTCAGGTCAATTTTGCATCCATAGCTGAATGTGCTCCGCTTGTTACATCATGGCTCAACTAATTAATGTATCTTGTGTTGATAGGATAGTTCAGAAATGGAAGGTCTCTTTTGTTTAATAAACAAACTGAAATCTTGTACTCCCTCCATATCAAAATATAAGACGTTTATGAAATATTTTGTTTAACAAATAAACAAACCAAGCAAGGAGCCAAGGATCAACGGGCCCGGGAAGTAGAGGATATTGTTCGGCAAATGTCTGACAAACAGAAGATATTCGAAGCCACGTAAAGAGATAGATGAAGGCGGGAGACCAGTTGACATGAGCGAGGGGGGTTGTTGGGTGTGGTGTGGGCCCCAGTGGTCAGTGGATGAGTTAGCCGTGATTAAATGCTACAAGTCAGGTGAAAAAATACTCCTTAACTATTATTTTCTAGAAGAGAGTACTCCTTAATTTTTTATAGAAAGAGTACTCCTTAATTAATTGTTCCTAGATCGACCAGTGATTGAAATGATGGAACGGAGGGAGCATATTGGGCTCAGCACCCATCGTGGTGGCCTAGTATTATTTGGGCTCAAACGTTTTCTGTTCCAAAATCACCCGTCCGAGTTGTAAACCTAGCCTAGCCTAGCATATCACCTCAAAAAACAAAAAAACCTAGCCTAGCCCAACTCACTCACATGAGCCATCACCCTCTTCCCCCGACGAGACGGCTTCCATCCCATTCCATGGCAGCGCACCCTCCTCGCCGGCAGCTCCCCTCTCCCTCCTTGCTCCACCGCCCTTCCTTGGGACCCTCGCCATGGCCGCACACTCCTAGCTCCCTGCCACGGCCGAGACCTCCACTGCTCGACCCCGCTGGATCCGCCCACCGCCGCGGTCGCTATCCCGTCACAGCCGCCGTCGGCCACCATCAGAGAGTAGTGTTGACACACGAACACGTCACGTGTACCCTCGACGCCGGGGGTGATGCACCGTAGCTCACGTCGAAGGAGGCCCGACCGACAGCGCGATACGCAAGACAGTCGACGGGCGCTTTTGCAGACCCGAAAACCCCACACCCCCGGGAGGGACCCCGTCAGGGAGTGCGGCGGCTATGGGCTGCCCTAGGTCGATTCGCTCGCCCCTAGAGCCTCGAGATTCGCAGCCCTCAAACACGAAGAACAGCAAAGAACGAGAGAGAAAACGATGGAGAGATAAAACGTAGACTTGAAAAAGTAGTATATTGATTTGTTCGATTGTGTGTTGTTCAATCGGCCGTCACCCCCAACATATATAAGAGGCGGCTGGACTTCCCGTACAAGTAAATGATTCATCTAGGCTTTCCTTACAAGAAAAATTATATCAATTCGCGTCCTAGAGTCCTAGTTCTATTCCAACTCGGATTCAGTCTGAATCTGGCCCAAACTCTGTCTTCCTTCTTGCGCGGGCCGCCGAGCTTGCATATGATCTCCGATCAAGACGGCCCAAATATCAAACTTGTGCGCCTCGATGATACGAACAACTCTCATGTTGATTACCTTTTCAAATAAGGCCATCTTGAATACTCTTCGAGGTCATCTTTACCTTCCAGTCGGACTCGGTCTTGCAGTAGACTGGATTATCCGAGTCCCGTAGTGAACTTGTAGGCCATATACTATCTTTGATGATGATGACTCCAAAACCAAAGTTTACCGTCTTGATGATATGCATTACTTCTGTATTGAACACTTCTTCATCCGAGGTCATCTTGATAAACTTTCGGGCACATGTTCAGTTTCACTCGGATTCGAGCTCATCCACTCGGATATTAGAGACTTTCACTCGGACCATCCGACTCGACCTTTTCACTCGGAAAACAATCTTTCACTCGGATGACTATATTTTCACTCGGAAGACAAACTTTTACTCGATCGATAAGTTTTCACTCGACCTTTTACTCGATCGTTAGGTTTTCACTCGACCTTTTACTCGATCGGTAGGTTTTCACTCGACCTTTTACTCGATCGTTAGGTTTTCACTCGACCTTTTACTCGATCGGTAGGTTTTCACGAACTTTTACTCGATCGGTAGGTTTTCACTCGACCTTTTACTCGATCGGTAAGTTTTCACTCGACCTTTTACTCGATCGGTAGGTTTTCACTCGGATGGTAAAACTTTCCACTCGGATTTCCCGACTGAAAAGACAGCCTGATCTTGATTTGCCTCTCTAGGTTGCATATGACCTCGGATTGAGACAAATTGTATATGAAAATCGATCGACTCGACGAGACGAAACTTCTTCATGTTGAAGGTTTTTCCATTCAAGGCCATCCAGAAGGCCGAATTGCTCACGCATTGTATCAGACACTCATTAACATGTGTCTGGTGTCGAGCGTAATATTTTGGTCTTTGGTAGGGCTGGTCTGTATTGATTGTAACTTTTGCATACAAACTCGGATTGAGATGATTTATATATTAAAATTTATTACTTCGACGAGACAAAGACAATTTCTTTAGAGTGCTCCTTCATCTGAGGTCGTCTTGAAGGCATGATCGGCCGAAAACCACTCGGAATATTGAATTCTGCCACTCGGAATATAATTTCGGCCCCTAAGATGGAGTCGGACGATGATAACCTAAACATCAAAGTTGTTCCACTCGGTGATGTGAAACTTTTCATGCTGAAAACCCTTTCACTCTGTATCTTGCCAAAATCAGGCGTCAACAAGTAGGGCGACATGATGGCCAGCCCCCACCGCCGCCGCCCCTGTCGCCCGCGTCAGGTCCGCTGGACGACGACGACATCCTCTGCATCCCGCCGCTCCCGTCCTCCCTCCCCGCGCCGCCCTCGTCTGCAAGCGCTGGCGCAGCCTCGCCTTCGACCCGGCCTTCTCCAAACGCTTCCGTATCCACCACCGCCGCAACCCCGCCCTCCTCGGTTTCTTCGGCAGTCATCCCGGCGCCCCCTTCGAACCTACTCTGGAAGCGCCCAATCGTGTCCCGCCCGGCCGCTTCTCCTTCAAGTCCGACGACGACGGCGCCCGCTATAGCTTCCGGCTCCTTGGATGCCGCCACGGCCTCGTACTAGCCTTGGACCACAGGCTTCTCCGTCTCCGTCTCCTTGTGTGGGACCCTGTCACCGGCGACCAACACAGCATGGTCATTCCCCTGCGGTTCCACCCCACGGACACCGGTTCCCTGTATGAACCACGGGCCACCGACATCAACGGGGCGGTGCTTCGTGCTGCCGGAAACGTCCACCACTTCCTGGTGGTCTTGGTAATGGCAGACGACGACCACGAATGACAAAGACAAGCTTTGGCCTATGTTTACTCGTCGGAGACTGGCGTGTGGGGCAAGCTCATCTCAACTTCCATTGCTTTCAAGGTTATTAGGAGTAACATCTTTCCCAACAGAGTTTCTAAGGCATCTCCAGCCATTGGCCTCCCCAGGAGGCATTTTTCTCGCCTCCTGGGGGCTGCCGGCGAAAATGTTGGCCTGGGGGCGTAAATTTTTCCACTCGTTGCGCCCCCCAGAAGCAGTGTTCAGGCTCAAGTAGGCTGCGGCATTTCGTCGAGCAGGTCACAGACGACGTCGTGGCGGCCCTCGCGGCCGAGCACACGGGCGGTGGTGGACAAGGTTGAGGAGACGGACGAAGCGCTCACGCCGCACGCCGCCCCGTCCAGCGAGGTCGTGCTCCATGCACGCGCCAGGCCGTGGCCGCGCTCCCCGCGCTCTGCCCGGCCGTGTCCGTGACCGTCGCCGAGCCTGCGCCAACCGCCTGGGCTCCGCCTTGGAGCAGGGATGGCGAACGCCGGCACCACCGCCCCGCCACAACCGATGATGGCCGCGCTTCAGCCGCCTCTTTGGTCGTGTCGTCGCCGCCCTGGAGCATGGGCTTCGACGAGCCTTGGCCTCGCTTGTGCTCCGCCCCAAGGACCCCGTCAACGTCGGCGGCGGCCTCACTGAAGAGTGTGAGCCGCACGGCTCGCTGCTCACCTGCAGCTCACCTCGACACCTCGAAGGCCATGCTGAGTGAAACCGGCCACTGGTGTGCTTGGGCACGCACGCACGGGAGTGCATGGCGGCCACGGCAATAAACGCCAATAGCATGCGGTAGCGAGCAGTAGCAAGAGCAATACGCGGAGCGTGGCGGAGCTCGCGGGCGCCGTGGGCGTGCAGAGCGTGGCGGACGCGGAGCTCGCGGGCGCCGTGGGCGCGGGTGGGCTCGCGGCGGGGCAGGTCGTGGACCTCGCCAGGGAGGGCGCCGACATCGGCCTCGCCACGCTGGAGTACATCCACGTGCACAAGACGGCGTGGCTCCTGGAGGCCGCGGCGGTGTGCGGCGCCATCGTCGCCTGAGAAGACGACGAGGAGGTCGAGGGCGTCCGCCGCCTCCCCGCACCGTCCGTCGTGGCCTCGCCCCTGGCCTGCACCCCACAGCGAGGGCGGGAGGTGCTGTACTTGGAGCCGCCGCCGGGGAGGTCCTCGGCGCCCTCGAAGCACACCTTGAGGGCCACCTCCGCTCGATCCTGGCCTGGCCGCCGCGCCCCTGGCCCCGCCGCGCTCGCCCCGTCTCACCGTTGGCCGAGCCTGCCGCTACTGCTTCTTGACCTCCGGCCGCCGCGCGAGCTCCGGCCACGGCCACGGCCAGCTTGCTCTCCCATGCGGCTCGGCGTGTCTGCGTGGGGTAGGTAGAAGAAAGAGAAACGAGAGGGGAGAGAGAGGAGAGGAGAGAGAGGGGGTGGGTGGCTGACGTGGGCCAATTGGGTGGCTTAAATAAAGCGCCGGTGCTCCCAGATGCCCCCCGATAGCCTGGGTGTGGCCTGCCAGTGCCGGCCGTATTTTTCGTCTAAACCGGCGAAAAGTAAGGTCCTGGGGGCCTGAGTGAAACTTTTTTGTCCGCCGGCGCCTAAAAAGTGGCTTGGGGAGGCTTCTTGGGGGCGCGGCTGGAGATGCCCTAAGGAGCCTGCTGTGCTGGTTGGGGGTTCCCTGGACACTTACTGGGGTTTCAAGCCACGGCTCAAGATTTCATTTCCTCGAGTTTGATTTGGGGAGACACAAGCTAGATTTGATACAGGTGCCACCGTTGGTGGGTGAACGTTATAAAATGACTGTCGTGCGGGAAGATGGCGGTGTGCTAGGTTTGCTCGCCGTGTTACACTTTGCTGCCAAATTGTGGAAGAGGGAGGCGGATTCTGATGGTGTTGCCTCATGGGAGTTGCAAAGAACTATTGATCTGAATAAGCTTCTATCTATGAACTTAGCTTTGTAAATCTGCTGTATCTCTATCCTTTTTGTCTGTCTTAGGGCTTCAGACTTTTCCCTTGTAAATTCCTGAACTATAATGAAAAGGCAGAGCACCTGCCGTTAGCCCTCAAAAAAATCTATGAACTTAGAGAAGGGCCACAGGATGACACTACGATTTGCCAAGGACAATAATTTGCTGGTCCTGGGCATCGTTTTCGGCCTCTTCACCGTCCAGCTTCAATCGTTGAAGTTCAAGAAACTTTCTGAAAACAAATGTCTTTCTCAACTTCTTCCATTCGAAAGTGTCTACACCGGAGCCTAATGGCATCTCACTAGAATGCCTCCGCAGTTTGCCAAGTTAATTTTTGATGAATTAGGACCCTTCCCCATTTCCTCTTTGTACATATGCTCGTGCCTACACAGAGATGATAATGCTATCACACTGAGTAGAAGCAAATGAAGTGCCTACCAGATGGGACGCGGCTCGTCTGCAGTGCCTTCACGCACGGCAGAACTGCCGTACGGGCCAAAATCAACCATTCATTCACTTTCCATCCCATCCAACGGACTTCTGCTACTCACCAACAAACGAACAGGAGGGTCCAACGAACTTCTTGTTTCTCTATACTCTGAATCTTCTCGCGCCAAAAATTAGAGAGAGGCGTACTGCATGGATCAGAAAGTAGCGGATCGTCGAGCCGCTGTGCCCTCGTTGCTATTGAGCTGCAGCAGTTTCGTCGCCGTCAAGCTGCCGCCGCCGTCGTCACCGCCACGTTACGTCCAACGGAGCCGCCTCCGCGTCGTCACCGTCGAGCTGCAGCTGCTGCGTTACCATCGAGCCACTGTCGCCGCCATGTCGGTTGAGATGCCGCAGTTGCATCGCATCCCATTCTCTATCTGGTCCTCTGAAGTCTGAAGTGCCCCAAGTTTGCTAGTGGTCTCTAAGGTACAGCCATGCAAGGAACCAAAATTTGCAGGTACAGCCGTGCCAAGCACAATCTGAATATAGCAGTTTTCAGTTTTCTCAGGAAAACTGAAGTGCCCCAAGTTCTCGCTCGGTAGCAGAAGTCTGTTGGATGGGATGGAAAGTGAATGAATGGTTGATTTTGGCCCGTACGGCAGTTCTGCCGTGCGTGAAGGCACTGCAGACGAGCCGCGTCCATGTAGGCAAGTTAATACGTTTATGCTATTCTACTTGATGATTTTTTTGTCTTTACACATGCGAGATGTAGGCTAATTAAGACTGCTAATATTAGAAGGCAGATTACCTGTTATTGTTCCATGGTTCAAATGTTGGTTCATTTGTGTAATAATACTAATGTGGAGATGGTTCAACTTTGACAATTTCGAAGCTATTGTTTTCTGTTTTAGTCGTTTAAAATATAATGAGAACAAGTTGTGATTGAATGCTACAGGTTGGTTTGACTGGTGGTATTGCTTGCTCTGCAGGGATCTGTAGTTAGATTCTGGTGGTTGGGATGCAAAAACGGCTTGTTGAGAGCTATCCATTCTAATGGTCGGCCACGCGGACTACCAACCTTCAACGGTAACAGGATTTTCACGTGTAAGAGAACGAACGGAAACAAGATTTTTAATGATGTCAGGAGAAACAAGCACATTAGAAAGATATAACGGCATGAAGTTAGAAGGAAAAGCAGCATGGCCGACATGAGTAATGGGCATGGAAGAACCGCCACCCACGGTAATGCGAGTAGCGGTGTGAAGGGGGTGAGCGGCAAGAAGGTTACCGGGTTGGCGGCCATGTGAGCCGTGGCTCCGGTGTCCATATACCAGTTGCCACCGCCAGTGTATTGCTGCGGCGTGGGGGCGGTGTGGAGAGCCGCTAGGAGCGCGGGATCCCAAGGCGCCGGCGGGAGGGCCGGGGCAGACGGCGCCGCACTAGTAGAAAAGGGGGCAATGGTCCAGGCCGGGTCAGCCCATTAGTCCCGGTTCAATCCAGAACCGGGACCAATGGGCGCATTGGACCCGGTTCGTGAGCCCTGGGGGCCGGCCGGGCCGCGTGAGCCATTGGTGCCGGTTCTTCTGAACCTTTTGGTCCCCGTTGGTGGGACGAACCGGGACCAATGGGCCTTGGTCCTGGCCCACCACCATTGGCCCCGCTTGGTGGCACGAACCGGGACTAAAGGGGTGGTCCTCGTTGCGGCCAGAGTTTAGTCCCACCTCGCCAACCGAAGGGGGCTCACACCGGTTTATAAGCCCCTCCCTCTCTGCCTTGTTGACTGCTCTCAAAGTGAAAATAGATTTCCTTATACAGGAAATTTGACCTAAATTCATATTGAATTTCTCTGAAGTTAGTAGAAATTTATTATGAATTTAGGTCTAATTTTCTCTATAAGCGCATCTATGCTCATTTCTGAGTAGTTTTTTATATAGTTTTTTTTCTTTTCTGCTATATTTATTTTTTTTCTATTTATTTCTGAGTTGTAATAAGTTATTAAAAATAAAAAAGATTTTAGTAAAGTTAATCACAACTATTTTTTCTTCTAATTATTTCTGAGTAGTTTTTGATATAGTTTTTTTTTCTTTTCTGCTATATTTATTTTTTTCTATTATTTCTGTGTGGTAATAAGTCATTAAAAATAAAAAGAGGCGCAATGCTAGTTAATTCACTTCAAGCTTTTCAGAATAGTGTAAACTGCACTGCACATAGCTCCGTGCAGTCTACCCTATTCCTTAAGGCTTGAAGCGAACCAACGTGCAGGTGAGCATTGGGCTTCTTCTTCATCGTCTCTGCACTCAGGGCTTATAAACAGCTGCGAGTGCCTCTCGCTTGGCGAGGTGGGACTAAAAAGGGGGCAATGGTCCAGGCCGGCCGGATCAGCCCATTAGTCCCGGTTCAATCCAGAATCGGGACCAATGGGGGCATTGGATCCGGTTCGTGAGCCCCGGGGGCCGGCCGGGCCACGTGGGCCATTGGTCTTGATTCTTCTGGACCTTTTGGTTCCGGTTGATGGAACGAACCGGGACCAATGGGCCTTGGTCCTGGCCGACCACCATTGGCCCCGGTTGGTGGAATGAACCGGAACCAAAGGCAACCCATTATGGTAGCATAGCATATGCACTGGTGAGCTAGCTGTGAAGTGTGACCCTCTATATATCTAAATAATTTCCGTAGACATTCGTCAATGTAGGGAACGAAGGAACACTGGTTTGTTTCAGGGTTTCAAGCAACTATATTGTGGTACTTCCAGTTTAACTTATGTGTCTAGTGAATGTGAAATTGAGCTTTCCCGCAAAAAACGAAAAGAAAAAATAATGTGAAGTTGAGCTGACAGCTGACTGCGGTGGTGCTATTTGATTGTCCTTTTGTTTCCCTGTTATAATAGTTTTGCGCCTAATCAGGCTATGAAATCTGGACAAAATTTGTCCTTTTTAACGCGCGCACAATCGATAATTGGGCTTGAGCGGACGTGCAATAAACATGTGCGCTGCATATAGAGTACAACGAGCGGTCCGAACGTGTTATGTATTTGGTGCGCCCGCTTCCGCAGGCTGCACTCTCTCCGCCGCGCCACCTTCGCCCCGTCCCGCGCCGTCGCCGGCGAATTGACCCGATGGACGCCCGCGCCGGCACCCTCCCTCACCCCTTCCTAGACCCGTGACCCCTGCGCCGCCGCCGCCGCAAACCCTAGCACGGGGAGCTTTGGCTTCGCCTCCACCGGCGCTCCTCCAAGCACCGGTATCGCGCGCGGCCTTTTCATGCCGTCACGGATGACCTCGCGGCGGGTGACGTCGCGCCGGCGCTCGCCGTGAAGCCACGTGCCCCCCTCTCAAAGCTCCCAAATGCGGCGTGGCCGAAGAAGGGCAAGGTATCCGCGAAGAAGAACAAGGCGGCGGACGGCTCTGGCTCCTCTAAGCCGTCGAGGAAGAAGCTTGCAGGGTGTGAACTTTTGTGTCATGAACTTGGTTCGGGTTTTGAACTTGGTTGGATGATGTGTGGGCATGAATTTGAACTTGTGGGCATGAACTTTTTATGTCATCATGAACTTTTTATGTCATCATGAACTTGTTTGTGTGATTTAAATTATGCCATGCCTTTGTTTTGATGTTTGAAATTCATTTCGTGTCCAAAATGCAATATATGGCAAGCGTCGGCTGCTCGCGCGCTGCATTTTATCACGCCTACTGGAGCTACGCGCGCGCTAAAGTTTATAGCGGTCGCTGGAGTCAGCGCTCCCCGCCGCGCCAAAACAGGCGATCGACGCGCTGCAAACGTATTTTTAGCGCACCGCGCGTTGGGCGGCTGTTGGAGATGCTCTAACAGTGGCAGGAGAAATCACCTCGATCGGGCTGGGAAGGAGCAGCGTCAGGGAAGGAACAACACTCGATAGGGCGCGCGGCCATGTTGCGGCGGGGACGGAGCAGCGGCGGCCAACTCCCGCACCGGGCGCGAGGAAGCGGCCGGGGACGCGAGCAGGGCGACGAGGAGGAGGCTCCTGTCAGCCGTGGAGGAGCAGGTAGGCGGCAGCCCAGGTCGCCTCTATGCGGGCGACAGCAGGTAGGCCTTCGTCTCCGGCTGGGCCCTACTGCCCGCTGCCGGCGGTGGCTGAGGCGCGTGGGCGACTAAGGGAGGAAGAAGAGGGGGGTTGATTAGCACGAGATTTAAAAAGTGAAGGTTTTTTTTTCAAAAGTGCAAATGCACTATCTCCTCGAAAAGAATTTCGGGACGGAGAGAGTACAATATATAGTACTCCCTCCGTCCGAAAATACTGTCGGAGAAATTGATAAAAAATAGATGTATCTAGAACTAAAATACATCTAGATACATCCATTTTTCCGATGAGTATTTTCGGATGGGGGGAGTACTGTTTTTGTTTCAAAGAGGCAGTAAGGATGTGCAGGCATCATTATTTCAGATGAACTCATGACGACAAGTTGCTTGTTTTTCAGGCACGGAGATTATTCAGTTAAGGTTGTGGCCAGAAACAATCATAAATTCAGAAGGCAATGCCCAAGACTGAAGTGCTCTAGGGCCAGGGACGAAACAGAGCATGCATGCGGATGCAGCTAGCTGAAACAGAGGAGCTGCTGCTTCGTGCTCTGTTTTTGTGGGGCAACCAGTGCATGCCCTTTTTTTTGCGCTTCTTTTCCACAGCCATCTTATTACATGGTCTAGAAACATAATTTTGCCATTTAAAATATACTCCATCCGTTCCCAAATAATTGTCTTTCTAGTCATCTCAAATGGACTACAACATACGGATGTATATAGACATGTTTTAGAGTGTAGATTCACTCATTTTGCTCCGTATGTAGTCACTTGTTGAAATCTCTCGAAAGACAATTATTTAGGAACGGAGGGAGTAGACTATAATGGCTGATTTGTTGAGAAAGCCAAGCAACAACAAATCGAAGCCGGCTTCTCGTTCTCTTATCGACGCGCGATACGAGCGCCCACAAAACAGACAGCCATCTTCGCCTGGTGCCCACCTCGAAGATACCACTGTGTTGGCCAAGCCTCTGATGACTGCTTCCAGCTGGGTATATATACTCCTCACAGCTCCTGTTGCTGTCATAGTAACACACTGATGGTCTCAGCAATTATATTTCTTGTATAATCCTTCACTGTAATTAAATTAAACTGTGTCGCGTATACCAGAAATGAGAAGCGCAGGCGGTTGTTGGTAATTCTTGGAAATACCCTTCTTTTTCAAATACACTCCTCCTGGCTTGAAGAAGCATCAGAAGATGAGCTTGGAGCGCTTTCCATATCGCACAGATTTGGATGTGAGCTGGATCTCCCTCCAGAATTGTATTATACTCCCTCCATTCGAAAATATTTGTCATCAAAATGGATAAAATCTCCCTTTTATCCATTTTGATGACAAGTATTTTCGGACGGAGGGAGTACTATATCACAGGTTCATCACATATTTCCTAGACTTTTCTCCTGAATCTATAATATTCACTTCTGTGGTATTATTTCAGGGCAGCAAGCAGCAGAAGTGGTTTAAAGTTGCATATTGCATAATTCTGGAAGACATATATCCATCTCTCACCCGCCAGAAAAGAAGTGCCACATGATCTAGAAAATAGTGACAGTAAACCACAGCGAGGACACATGCAACGGGCGCCTCTTGTGCCTGCATAGCTTTTAATCATCTCTAACATTTTCGTTACAGCATGTCAATCATACAACGGGGGCAAACCACAACACACCAAATTCCTAGCTATAAACATATTTATTTATTTAATCACTACGCCTTCTTCTACGTTACGGCTGTCGCGGTATTATTACAGCAACTCCTGGTGCCGATTCCACTGAATTAGATGACCAGTGAGTAGACAGACAACTGAACCGACAAGCAGCAAAGCCCTTAATTATAAGCACAGGTTCCATCTGAAACTGGGGGACAGGGGAGGTCAGGCTATAGAAATATCATGGATCAACGTAACACAAATCACTGAAGCATTAAGTTTCATCAACGATAAAAACAGTGTACATATATGAGCGTCTTCTCAGGACATGTCAGCGCCATGCAGAAGACACGACCAACACTCTGCTCTTCCAACCTAGGTAAAGGACTCCGTCCCTTTCCTCAAGCCTGTACCAACTGTGGTAGTCATCCAGCAGTGTTTTGATGGTGCTGTTCACCATTGAACTCAGCGGGTACGGCCTAAATCCAGCCATTGCAAACCTTGCCTTCCATGTTCCAAACACCTCATGCCTCTCAACCCTTTCAGCACCCTCACACGCGATTAAACTGATGATATCCCTTCCAAGACAGTGCTGCTCTGTGTTAACCCGTATCTTGTCATCCCTTGGGAGAGCAAAGTCTATTGACTCAAACACTGCCGTATAGTAGTCGAAGGTCTCCAAGTATCTTGAGAAGAATGGAGCTGTGTTTGTATTCGACTCCTGCTCAACAAGAGTCACCACCCTGGGGGATAGGCTCTTGATCATTCTTATAATTCTGTCCCGATGATTTTCCGTGCTCACGCTTTCATCAGGAGTATGATGCAGCTGATAGGCAAAATTCACCACAATGACCTCCCCAGGTCTTATATCAAGATGCTTAAGATAAACCTCATGGCTAGCAGCATGAACAGCATTGAACTCAAAGGGCACACCACACGACGCAGAGACATTATGTAATCTTGTTCCAACCATGTCCAGTCCACTACCTTGGGCATAAGCAGAATTTGAGTCATCTATACCAGTGATTCTTAGGCATGGTGGACCCCCGGGCCTCACTGCAAGAGCCTGAATCATAGTTGTCCACTGGCTCCCCTGTGCGATTTGGAAATCAATGATGTGAACCAAGTTCTCGCCTTTAACAGCCTCTGCTATGGCGCCATTGGCTGACATGTAACCAAACTTGTAGGATGGGCACATCTCATAAAGGAAATGCATGTAAGACATGAGCTCGGAGCTTGTAGGTTCTTTGTACTTCAAGGATTTATACAGCTTACTTCCAGAGGAAGAAAATCTGGCAACAAGGCCTTCCAACATATATGCTCCTAGGCGTTGCATTGGATCTCCAGAGACAGACACCAGCTGACCTAGCTCAGATATCAATAGTTCTGTTGCATACATATCATTCGCAGCAACGGCCTTACCGCATGCTATGATCACCTGCTTCAAGTCTCCTGTATTAATTCCCAGAAGCTGTCTCCAGTTACCTTGTTTCAAAGGTATGTCCAATTCAGGCCCAGGAATTACATTTTCTAGAGTGCCAAGAGAATCAGTTGTCGAGAAGTATTTAGTCTGTTCGTCAGTTAGACTTGCACCTGTGATCATCTCATCCGCTGGAACCTAGAATCCAGGAAACGTTAGGTGGTTCATGGAAAAATGCAGGATGGAATTGTTGATTGTGCCATAGCAGTAAGTAACTTTACTTACTGGTAGAAAATTGTGGAACGGAGTTGGCTGTGCTGAAAGTGATCCCTGATCATTTAAGATATTTCCCTGGGGCAGATAATAAGGAATTCCATTCTGCGCCATAGAAGGATCGTGCTGACCATTTCCTACAGCAAGTTGATCCCCAAAACTATCAGAAACAACAACAACAATAATAATGACAACAACAACAACAACAATATTAGTAATAATAATAGTAATCTTGCAATGAAACAGAAATTACAGTATGGACGGATGTGTGATGCAATACTAGGCAGGTGTTTAATATTGACCTTGATGCACAGTCTGTTCATACATGGGCTGCGAAAACGGCAGTGTTCCTTGGTTTGAAGGACCGGCGTCATTGTTTGACAGGACTGTGGCCCGTGAGAACCCATTCAATGGATGTCGATCACCAAATACTGAAATAAGTTGAATTTAGAGAAACATGCAGTGCAACAAAGATCAGTAATGGGACAAAATATTAAAAATCACCGTGTTGTGCGGCCATGTCATTAGGATATTGCCATGTAGTTCTAGCTTGTACAGAAGGACCTGCATCATTGTTCAGAGACACTGCACGGACAGGGCAGCCATTCATCATCAAATAATCAGGAATAAGAACCCCTAATTTTTCCCGCTCCTCAAATTTCTTGAATGCGGGCAATTTCCAGCTCTTCACTTTAAGCTGTAACAGAATATTTCTTTTATGTCATCACCATCATAATGTAAAGAACATGCTTGCTTGTATTTGGACTGCAGCAAAGCATCTAATGATCATAATAAAGCTTCTACATCATCGAAAAGGAATATTTTAGTGTGATAGCAATGTATTGGTGCCAGCAAAATGCTTCTATTTTCCCTGCTATTTTTATGATGAATTTGTCTTTTTACGGGTTTTCTTTAGGTGCACTAGGGTTGTAGCTAGCTCCCCCTTTTGTTGAATTCTACTGTGCCTGAAGGGGTGTAACAACACGTTTTTTATCATACACTTATAGGAAATAATAAACTCCACATTAGTAGTTCACCTTTTTTGGAAGGGAAATTGTAATGGGGGCCCAGACGGTATAAATAGGATACAAACCAAAATTCATGTCCTCAGGGACTTGAACCCCGGTGGTGGAATTTTACTCCACTCCCCTGACCAAGCTAGGCTCACTTCTCTAGCATCATTTTACGTTGTGTTTGTTCAGCAATGCAGTTATAGGTTAGCCCATAGCTGTTCGTTGTGACGCTGAAGTATTCAAAGTTCCACAAGTAAATTTTGCTATTTACCATTTTACCGTGACAACCTTTGCAAGGTAATTGCCAGCACACTATTACTTTAGAGTATATCAATAGCCTAATTATGATGGACATGGAACAGTGTCAAATGCATACCTGCTGAAACTGATCAAGGTCACTAGCAGGAACATAATCTCCATTGGTCAGCACACCGACAAGATCATAAAAAAAAGTGAATAAGAGTTCACAATTTTCCTCTGCAACTCCATAAGAATAGATCTCAACCCCAGGATCACACGTGGTGGCATGTGTTACCGTGGTACTCCAGTCCTCCTCCTTCATGCCAGTAAGTCATTTGCAGAAATTAAGAGTTTTCTCAGAAAATAATGAAGTGCTAGCAGATATTATAGTCCAGATGAACATTTAGCATTATGCAGTCCAAACAAGTCCTAGGAGGCACTGGGCATATTAATTATATGAGTAATTTCCGGTTTTTACCCCCTATTTTGACATTTTTGACACTAATTACCCCATTTAGCGATATTTCATCCGTTTTACCCCATTTAGCAAAAGTTCTGCCACAATTTAACTTGTTTAAAATTTTGTGAGCGTTCTGACCGACAGGTCCCAACTGTTAGGTCCAGTTGGTATGCCACTTCGACGGTTTTTTCCTACCTATTTTTCTCCGTGCTGAACCGGTCCTCGCAGCTTCTCCCGACCAGGACTGGCCCGATGGTGGTCGCTCGTGTCACGTCCAACGCACAACGCCCGAGTCGGCCACACGTCAAGCTCGCCTCCAGTCGGTTCTCTCTTGCGAGGCTCGCACCCAATGGATTGCATCGTCCAGGTTTCCAACTGCACGCACCCATCAGGCTTGCTCGAACCTAGGGTTAGGGATTGTCAGGTAGTGGTGACGATGACGGCGGGTGCTGAGGAGCCGACCGTGCGATTTCATACCTCCTTGAGTAGGATTGTATGGCTGGGACATCAAGGCAAGAAACGACCTCGTGGAATCCGACGGCTCCATGAAGCTTGCCCACGTCGGCGTAGTCCTCTTAATTTTATATACTTCAAAAGCAAATCATGTACGTGACCCCATCAGGCAATGCTCAGTTCTTCTTCCTCCTTTGGCGACATAGCAAGGACCCCATCAGGCTGCTCAGTTGTTGGGGGGTCTATGGCGACGGTTGATCCAACAAATCAGTGAGGTTGGTGAACAAACAAGCCCCCTCAGTCGTACCCCATTCACATGATTTTGACCATCTCTATCATAGCAATTTGTGTATTCTGAAATTTTCCTGACTCATGCATTGGCTGCTGAGGTGTTTCATTCGGATAGAATTAAGATGCTTATTAGAAGATCACGTGTATACAGGGCACTCTTCTGCAACTAAGGTGCATTGATTTAAAGTTTTTTTGTCAACTTTTTGAATATTGACGAAATTCTTTTACTTCTTCAGTTTGCTGAACCTTTTCAGAATTGCTCTGAAATCAATTCCTTCGGGGTGATCTCCTCCAGTGGTTGTAAGGCACAGAGATGGAGGATGATTTTTATGGTTTGTGACAGCTCCTGGAAGCCATGGAGGACAAGATGATGTTAATCAGTTTTGATAGTAGTTTGAAGCATAAATACAATCTGTTTGACAAATGAGAGATAATTTGACAACATTATCCATGAATGAGGAGATGAATTGATATCATGACCCAGGGAACAAATAGGCAAAAATAGTTGTCATAACACGATTTTTTTGCATTGTATACCCATGATCTGTTGCAAATAATAGGAGTATGATTTGTTTTTTAAATAATAGGAGAATACCATCAACTCCAAAAAGACTCCCGCTAAATATTAAACGGGGTAAATTGTGGCAACACTTTTGCTAAATGGGGTAAAACAGATGAAATCCCACTAAATTGGATAATTAGTGTCAAAAATGTCAAAATAGGGGGTAAAAACCGGAATTTGAAAGTCTATAACTGTACATTTACCTTTTGGAGACCAGATTTATCTCTGTGATAATGACCCATAAAGCGCTTCACTGTAGTAATATTTTTATCAGCTAGGTCATTGCAACGCTTCCCCTTTAGAGAAACGCTCTCCAAACGATGTACCGCTTCTTCTTTAGATGGAGGATAACTCTTTCCATTTACTGAAAGTAAACAAATGTTGGATGTCTTATGCCAATATATGGAATCTGTTCATTACGGATACCATTGTGTCTGATGATAATAGTATTCAGCAAAGGATTGATGTACACGGTAAGCTGCAAATCGATTTACCATGCATATTACTGATCTACGACCTAATATACAAACATTAGAAAATTAAGACGGTCCCATTCTTTCGGTATTCCACAGGAAATGGACAACTCAAAATAAAATATGTATTGAGCAAAGAAAAGTGCAATCCCAAATAGTCACAGTACTTCATACAATTTTGTGACAGAACTAGCCATTCCCTTCCAAAAGCAGAACATTTAGTGCCAAGACTTCATATTTCCAGATAAATAATGCCACTGCATGTATAAGGCCATAAAACTTTATGAAAGATATGATGTTTGCTTTAACTCCTTTTTTACTTCAATAATCTTGGCAGCCACTTAGAGGAGGAGCATGTTTCTCAGCTGACAATGGCAAACAATAAATGTTTCATTGAAGAGCCAATTGCACCAGTGTATTAAAATTTCCTATGCAGTATAATTAAAAATATTAATGCCCTGAATAGATAAAGGATATACTCATATACTAACATGCGCTTCGGCAGTCTTTGACGACAAAAGGATCAGTGATTGCTTCTTGAACTCTGACTGCAAGATCCTGTCTTTCAACTGTAGTGGTGCCTCCAGATTCAGGAAAACCTTCCATTATCTGCCTAAATTTTAAAAATAAGATGAGTAAGACAGTTCCAAAAGGAAACTAAAAACATGTACGACGAGAAAAATAAAATGCCAGATACCTAGGAGGCTCATAAATTCCATTAGGAAGCGAAGCTGCTTGTCGTTCGCCAAGTTCTGCAATGGCTTAAATTTTGAGAAAAATGTAACAAACAAGATCAGTGGTAGAACATAGTATTAAAATTCACCTTGTTGTGCAGTCATGTCTGTAGGATATTGCCATGCCGTTCTAGCTTGTATGGAAGGGCCTGCATCATTGTTCAGAGGCACTTCACTGACAGAGCGGCCATTATTCATGAAATAATTAGGGGTGAGCCCCCCTGAGTTCTCCTGCACCTCAAATTTCTTATACGCACAGGTACACTCAGTTTCTGTCTCATTCAGTCTATCAACAATATTCTGTACAGTGGGCCTTTTGTGTCGATCCTCCTGCACACAACTTAAACCTATTTCAATACATATCTTTACTTGCTTGGAATATGCCTTCATCAGACTCGATGTTTCATGTGGCCTATTTGTCCAATTTTCCTGTACCTACCGATTTAGAGTACAAAAAATGATAATATCTTAGAATAATCAAAGTATTATTATGAATTACATGCACATTATCTTGGTAAAGGCAACGCGTTCTCTTACAACATTAATGAACTCGTGGGAAGACATTTCAGCGCTTTTGTAGTAGCCCGCCCGTCCTGCCATTATCTTTATGATTACAACACCCAGGCTGAATATGTCAAATTTACTTGAGATTAAATAGTTGCGTATGTATTCCGGTGGTAAGTACCCTCTGCATCACACATGGTATATAAATGTTACTGTTACTACACATCTAATCCAAAATACATTTACCTTCTCCAATTTCAGTTAATATGAAGAATGCTTACTGTGTTCCTAAAGTACTTTTTGTAGCTCGCGTTCGTTCATCTCCAAACAGCCTTGATATCCCAAAATCTGCAATTCTGGGAACCATGTTCTCATCCAGCAATATGTTGGCTGGCTTTAAATCCAAATGATAAATAGGTGGCTCTAATTTAGTGTGGAGGTATTTCAAACCCTGGCAAATCCCCTTAATTATTCCGTAGCCAGTGTGCCAATCATATTTATCACATTCATCTGCAGCACCAAATAAGGAGAATTCTCGAGAGGTAAATTCTAAGGATGATACCTTAACATGCTATGGTCTCGAAAAAAAGAAACCTTAATATGGTAAGTAAAATAAGGAGAACAACATCTTTACCAGAAATATATTTTTCAAGGCTTCCATTAGACATATACTCCAAGCAGAGCGCTCTATGTATCTTTTCCGCAAGAACCAATTTTCCTTCATACATTGCTGGTACTTCCTGAATATGGTGGCAATAGCCAACTAACCGCACAATATTTCGGTGCTGCAGCCTTGCAAGGTTCTTAAACTCATTCTGAAATTGCTCCTCGTCAACTCCTGGCATATCATAGATCTTCTTCACAGCAATCTTTTGCCCGTCTGGATGCACACCCTGCACAACATTTCACATGGTTTAATTTTCTGTTTGTAAAGTAGAAAATGCTATGCTTGAATGTGGCAACACAAATCATTTACTGCTCCATGAATATACGTGAGTTCATCATTAACAAGACCGGTAGAGAAATATATATAGTACTCCCTCTGTAAAGAAATATAAGAGCGTTTAGATCACTAAAGTTGACGGGGCTGGTGGTCGACAAGTTTACTCCCGGGGTCCATTGTTGCTGGGGGTTGCCCGACTTGGAGATGACAGAGACGATACAAACCGAGTGGAAATCCTTCTGAAGGAAACCGGGTTCATAAGTGGTCATTGGGATATACATTGACCAAATCACCAAAAACCTCTTGTTCAAAATACGGTAGTTGTATGATAGTTTGGTATTGTTGATGTCAGGAAGCCATGTAAACAATCTATTATCTTACCAAGTAAACCTCTCCAAAGGAACCACTACCAAGTTTCCGCTCCTCGGAGAAACCATCTGTGATTTGTAGTAATAAATCGAGGGGCACAGCTGTTGACTCTGAACCTGCATCGTCCATGCTGTTGCAGAAAGAAAGAAATGTTATTATTTGACTCCTGAGCAGTTGGACGACTCACCTTCTCCTTATTGACCTCTAACAATAGGCAAATCGAGTCTTCACAGAAATATGTATAGGTGAATGGAACTTGCACAAATAAGATCCAGTTTATACAGCAACGATCTACTCCCTCCGTTCCTAAATATTTGTCTTTCTAGAGATTTCAACAAGTGACTACATACGGAGCAAAATGAGTGAATCTACACTCTAAAATATGTCTATATATATCCGGATGTGGTAGTCCATTTGAAATCTCTAAAAAGACAAATATTTAGGAACGGAGGGAGTATAAGGCATTTTAGAGATTCCAATACGGACTATATACGGAGCAAAATGAGTGAATCTACACTTTAAAATATGTCTACATATATCTGTATGTATTCTATTTGAAATATCTAAAAAGACTTATATTTAAGAATGGAGGAAGTATATGATAATTTACACATAAAGCAAAATGTTGTCAACTGCAGACCCGACAGTAACACAGAGGTGTGATGATAGCAAAAATGCATTGACTTCCAAAATCATCCGATGGATCTGAGGGAGAGCTAGCTATGGGGAAAACACTAACCTGAGTAGGGCCTGGAGAGTGGGGATCTTGGTAGCTTTTTCCTCTTTAGCAAAAGCTGCTTGGAGGCCGACGAGTGGTGGGGGCGGGGGCGTTGGGGAGGGAGGAGGAGCTCAGTTGAGGCGGCGGTGCCTGCTGCTGGCCGGCAGAAGATTGGAGTCCACGAAGGCGTCCAGGCCTGGTGCTTGCTGGCGGGGGCGGCGGTGACCGGAGAGACCGGTGACGCCGCGCCCTGAACCGTAGCCGAGTATCACATCCACATCCAGGAAGGGATCGACCAGAATATAGCGGATGAACTCAGTAGAAAACTGGGGAATTGCTCAAGATTTGCTTTTTGGCAAAAGAGTTGTCAAGATGGCAGTCATTGTACTATAAACTAATATAGTATTGTTTCTGTAGAACGCGCAAAAGCTGTTTCGTGCTATTTCATTTGGTCGTGCTAGTCCACCACCATGTGATCGTTTGATTGGCGCCTCATTAGTAGCCGTATTTACTGAGTATGCCATCGTTCAGTGGAATTAAGGAGTGAGGATCGGTACGACTAGGGGCCTGTTCGGTAGCCCTCTGGCTTCTCAACTCCACAACTTCACGTCCGGAACCGTCCCGAACGGTCCAACTCCTGGCTTTACGATCGAGAAGCTGGCAAATCTAGTAGTGCAAATTTGGAGGAGTTGAGGAGTTGGAAAACCCGAGCTCTCCAAAAACCGGGAAACGGGAGTTGAGGGGAATTACGCTAGGACTGCCATCGCCAAGTCACGAACCGGTACGAAGGAAGATGCGAGCATCCGAGCGAAGAGGACCGGCCCAATCGATCCCTCATCCTCCTCCCATTCCCCTCGTCCTACTCCCCTGCAGAAAACCTAGCCGCCGCAAGGAGCAGCTCCAGCTCCTTCTCCGCAAGTCGTCGTCCGGCGCCACCCCACCAAGATCACGTTGTCGGATCCGGTCGATTGCGACTTGCCGGCCACCGCCCTCCCCAGCGCCCGGCCACCGCCCTCGCTCTAGCGACCAGGAGCAGCCTAGGATCCCTGGTCCGCCCCTCGTACACCTCCTCCCTGCATGCTCCTCCATCAGCCACAAGCTGCGCCTCACGTCCCAGAGGCGACGCGGTGGATCAAGGGACGGGCGTCTTGGTCAACGCCGGCGACCACAGATGCAGGATGAGCAGGGGCCTGATTGCAATCTTATTCTGTTTTCTGGGGTGGTTTATGCTAATATAAGGGACCAGAGCGAGAAGCTTCCTAGCCGAACAGATCGCCAACTCCTGGCGATTTGGAGAGAAGCTGGCGCTGGTTACAGGCGAGGAGTTGAGGAGTTTCCGGCGCCAGAGGGCTACCGAACACGCCCTAGCTTTTCCCTTTTAGACCATCTCTGGCACAACCGTATAAGTGGTCAAACCCTTTAAAAAATTGCGTTTTACAGTTTTGATTGAAAAAAGTGTCCAAACCAGAAACCATAAAAGTGGTTCAACCTGTAAAAAATTTAAGGGCCAGCCACTGAAAATGCACGCCCGAAACCCTTATATTTGAAGGTTGGAAGGCCGAACTCAGGGGCCCCGTATACCGATCAAACCTCGTCGGAGGCGTGTTTGCTCCGGTTTGAATTGGACGAGCTCGACATCGCCGTGGCCTCCCATGACCTAAGCCTGACCGCTGGAATCCTTCCGGCGCGGCAGGCAAAGGGGCACAGTTCGGCCTGTGCGGCTGGCAACAGAACAAGGCGCGGACGGCGGGGGCGACGGGGCGTGGCCGGCGAGACTGGGCACGGCCGGCATGCTAATGGGGTGCGACCGACGTGGCCGGCACAGACGTTGGGGAAGGGGCGGCAGCGGCTGGATTGGAGGAGGGAGCTCTTTATTCAAGTTTTATAGTATCTGTTCGGCCGTAGCTAAAATAAACCCTTAAAATGCATTTTTCTCGACCCGTATCCGTATCCCAGTTTTACAGTTTGTGATTTTAAAGGGTCTGCTAGAAATGCTCTTAGCAAAGGAAAACGCTTGAGTTCGGCGTGCCAGCTGAAGCGCTATGCGGACGCACGCTGATCGTGGGATCTTCCTTGATCCAACAAAAAGCTGGAGCCAGCCATGCGAAGCTACCACCAGAAGAAAAATGCTTCGACTGACGAACTAAAAAAACTGGATCCGGCGAAATCAAATGCTACTATCGGCAAACCAAGAAGCTGGAACCAGATGTGAAAGCTACCACCGATAGAACAAAATGTTTCGACCGGCGAACTCAAAAGCTGGAACCAACAAAATCACTTGCTACCACCAGCAAGCAAAAAAAAGCTGGAACCGGCGATGCCAAAGCTACCACTGGTAGAAGAAATGTTTGGACCGGTGAACTAAAATGCTGAAACTGGTGAAATCAAATGTTACTACAGGGAAATCAAAAAGGCTGGGGCGGGCTTGAATTAGTGAGGCAGTGGTGCGCGGTGGTGCCCACGCCGGCGTGGACGTTGCGACCGGCGAGGCGACATGCTGGGACCAACTGTCTTTTTTTGTTGTTGCAATAGGCAGGGAGTGGCTACCATTGGCGAACTGTAGTGCCCGAGATGGCTGGGTATTAGTAGAAGCTGGGACTGGCGGCGAGCCGTGGAGGGCAGCACAGCGAGGCGTCGGGTGCGAGCGCCCGACGGCTGTTGCCCTTGCGGCGTCGGGTGCGAGCGCCCGGCGGCTATTGCCCTTACAGCCTCGCCGGAGCCGCGCACGGGTCCGACGAGCGTGGTAATGGAGGCAGGGGAATTTTTCCCATGCGTACGGACGAGCTGTGGGCTGTCAGTTGGTTGAAGAAGATAAGGATCAGACGGCTGTCGCTAATCAAATCCAAGGGCTGCTAGGCGGCCGGCCGAATGTTGGGCCGGCGCGCCGGCGCCTATCACTGCCCTTTAGCAAAAGCTGCTTGAAGGCCGGCCAGCGGGGGCGCGTTGGGAACGAAGGAGTAGCTCAGTACTCGACGGAGAAATTCATTACAAACATTCTCATTTTTTTAGAATTTTTTGAAATATTTAAAAATGCTTTTTTACATTGCAGCACTGAGAGTACCCCAAGGCTGGAAGCACTAGATACTTTCCCCCAACCCGGGACCAGGCCGAGCCAGCCACACAGACGCGCTAAAGCCCAGTAGCTATTCCATCCGTGGTTACGGAAAAAAAAGCTATTCCATCCGTTCACCATTAAACTAACAACCTTCTAAACACATCAACGGATGAGATCTTTTCAAACCCCTTCATCCTAATAAAAGGAGATGATGATCTTTTCCAAAAGTATGTCACCCGCGTCGATACACGGTCTGTGTGCATACTACTCGTACATACGCAAACACCCCTCCATGTAAAAAAGTGAGCGGGACGTGGTTCAAATCCACGACATCTTTGTTAAGTGCACGTTGCAGTAGCCAACCAGACAACTCACCTGATGCGAATACTTACATCTTTCTTCATCTTTTTTCTTTCTTCTTTCTTCTGTTCGTGTCCCACTAAACGAGGTCGCATGTTTACATTTCTTCTTCTTCTTTTATGGTTTTGTTTGGCTGAGGAGGTCGAGGGTTATTTTTTTGGTTTTTTCTGCTTTTTTTAGCTGGTTTTACTTCTTATTTTTTCTTATTCTCTTTCTCTTTATTTCTTCATTTTCCTTTTCTTTTATTAATCTTCACAATTTTTTTTAAAAAAATTTAAGAACTTCTTAAAATTTGTATTTTTTTTCAAACTAGTCAACTTCAAAAAAAAAGATAGTAGCGACCAGTTTACCTTAGTGAACCGGTCTTTTTCACACTATTTGTCTTTTTGTTCCTTTTTCATTTTTCTGTTTTTCCTTTTTTTTATTCTTTTCCCTTTCTCCCAAACAAATCAAACTTTAAAATTTTATTCAAAATTTCAACAAATGTATGCATCTTGAAAATCTTTTACAGAAATTTCACATAAATGTTTGTATCTTTAAAAATCCCTCAGAATGTCAAAACATGGACATTTTTAAAAAGAGCATAGAAAACTTTGAACACGATTTAAAAATAAAGACTAAAATTTTTAAATTAAAAAAATCAGAAGGATGAAAAAATTCAAGCCATTTTTTTGAATTTCCCCAAATGTCTTTTGTATTTGCGTAGATTTTTTTAAATATGAAAATTTTTTAAATTATGAATTTTTTTGAAAGCACGCCTATTATTTGAAACTCCCCGAACATTTTTAGAATTTGTGAACAAATTTTGAAAAAAGCAAACATTTTTTTGAATTCGTGAACAACTTTGAAAACAGGAATATTTTTTGAATCGATGAATTTTTCCAAATCCGCGAGAGCTTTGGTTGGGCTTCCGTAACAAGCGCCTGAAGGGAGTGATGCCATTGCCTAGTTGGTGCCGGAAATCATTCAAACCTGGCATGGATGCCTATCATGGGCATGCCCACCTGCTTGCAGAAGTTGGGGTCATTTAAGAATGTCAAAAAATAGACCATATTCAACGGAGGGTGTCTAGGTAGGCCAGAAGGCTCCGTCTAAGAGCACGTTGCTTCTCGACATCCTTGAAATGCCCTCAATTTTTCCATGGCCTTTATGACCAATGCAAGGCATCATGCCAAGTTGTTTGAGTTTTCAACAAGTTTTGCCTTTTCTGCAGTTTCTTGGCGAAAAAAGCCCAATAAATGGGCGGACGTGCCGCAACGTACAAACGGTGTCGGAAGTTGTTCAACCTAGCATTGATGCCTCATAGGTCTGTGCCAAGCTGCTGCAAGAAGTTGGAGTCATTTATCCATAGTCCAAAAAATCACCAGTTCTGAGGAGTGTGCCATAGAAGGCTAGACGGGTGCAACCCTGAGGATGTAGTTTTTTCTAATTTGAATTCTTGTGTTATTTCCAATTTCCTTCATTATCAACCAACATGAACATTTCTTATGCCCAAAACATTTCTTGAAATTTGCAATAATTTTTGAATTTCAAATTGTGTATGAAAATTTAAAAAACTTGAACACTTCTTTTAAATTTGTTAAAAAATATCCAACAATTGATGAAATTTTTTAGCACAAATTGCAAAACACGTACTTTTTTAAATCTATCAAAAAAATTAAAGGAAAACTTTCTTATATTGGTGAACAAAAAAAATTAAAAACAAGAACATTTCTTGGAACCTAGATTATTTTTTAAAAAATTTATAAAATATTTGAAAGTAACAACAATTTTTGGTATTCCAAATAATATTTCAATTTTTTTACAGATTTGAAGTAGAATAACAAAGTTCAGAAAAAATACTAATGAATTAATGAAAAAAGAGAAGCAAAACAAAAAATAGAAAGGAAAAAAATGCTTAGCCCTTAGCTCAACTAGGCGACGATATCGTCCCATATGGTGTCAAACTCGTGAATGTTTTTGTCACAAAATGTGATTTTTTTTCTTTTTTTTCGATTTTTATAATTTCAAGAAAAAAATTTAAAAAAAATTCACGAATGTGGAAAAAATTAATAAATTTGATAAAAAAAAAGCTCACGAATTTAATAATGTTTGCAAAATTGAAAAGAATTAATGCATTTGAAAAAAGTTTACGAATTTAGGAAAATGTTCATGGTCTTTAAAAGAATGATCATGAATTTAAGAAAATGGAAAAGAAAAGAGAAAAAGAAAAAAGTCCAAAGAAAACAAAAAAAGGAAAGAAAACCAAAGAGGGAAGGCGCAAAACGAGAAGAAAAAAGTAACTATGCAGACTAGTGGGCTTTCCCAGTTGGTTACAGTGGGTTGTAATAAACCCATAGGTCGGGAGTTCGAACTCACTCTGCGTCCGGAAAAGCTTGTCACTCATGTTCCGGCGGTTTTTGAGTGCTAAACAAGAAAAAGAAAAACGTAAAGTATGGCACATACATTCCGGTGGGTGACACACATGTGCGAAAGTGAGTACGATTTGTCAAAGGTCCATATTACCCTTTATACATTTATTAGTGAGGGGGATTGTACCGAAGCGGGGCTCTCACCATTATAAGATGTTTTAACTTATTTCTTGAATCGGATGTATATAGACACATTTTAATGTTTGTTCACTCATTTCAGTCTGTATGTAGTCCATATTAGAATATCCAAAACATCTTATAAATATTGAACAGAGGGAGTAGGTTCGAGGGAAGACATCCAAATATCAACGCCGCCATGCTTTCCACGTGCCGGCAAGCTTTCCGAGCGAGAGAGAGGGGCAAGCCATGGAAGACCACACCGTTCCTATGCATGTTTCCGAAGGTGCCCAACTCTTCTCTTGTGTGTATTTTGCCATGTTCAAATTGTTAAGAACGATCCATGATGCACACAAGATGCTATGAGCAAAAATGTGAACATACATAGGAAACTCTACTTAGAAAAAAGATTGATTAACAGGATTACACCAAGTTCAGCAATTTACGAATATTTGCCCCTCAGTATTCTGTAGTACAGGCCAAATATTTTTCTTTTTCTGGACGATTTTAAAAAAAATACGACCCAAATGTCTACTGTAATCAGTAGCAACTTACCATATATATATGGAGCAATATGAAAAACATATGTGTTGTTAATTAGTACAAAATTATTGATATGTACAGCCGAATATTTAGTTAAAATGACTATACTATGGTAGAGGACAACATGTTGCAGTTGCTTCTTGTTTAATCAGAGGTCGCCACCATCATGTTCATAACCATGAAATTGGTTGTTGGAATTCAGCGGTTCTGCTGAAAGAAAATACGCACCGTCATCGCATGGAACAAAAGGAAGATCTTAGATTCACACCTAATTTTAACTTTTAAGGAGCCAGCATTTCAATAATTTTGGTGGCCATTAGTTATGCATATAAGGTCTAGCTATCCTGTAGGTATAAAACACTAGTTTGCTATAATCTTATCTTAGTTTTAAAGTCTGAAGATTTCTGACTGAAAAGGACTACTGTAGCAGTTTAACTGTCAGCAGAGGTTATCGCAACAGAAATAACTTAAAAGTCACATACCGATGTTAGCTTGTACAAAGTCCTGGTCTGTCAGACGTGCTTGCACTTCTAGCAATTCCTGGAGCAGCAAAAACAGATCATCATAACATAGGGAAAACAGAAACTTCCCATAACATAGTTCGTGATGATATTTGTTCTGTTCTTAAGAATAATTCCCATAACATATTAAAAGGACACATACTTCAATTGTAACCGACTGAAAATGTCAGTCTGCACATGGTTAAGTGAAGAAGTTCCCAGACTTACTCCATCTGAGAAAGTCCCAGCAGCATCTTCAGCACCCAACAATGCATAATGGAGAAGTGATTTGAGTATTGATGATATAGAACACTGCATACAAATTAGAAAAACTGGATGTCGCAAGGTCACAAGGCACACCCGCTACATGATAAGAAGTACCAGGAGCATCAATTGTCGAGAAGCTTAAGTACCCATTCTGTTTGGTAGTTAGACTTGCGCCTGTGATCAAGTCATCATCCTCTGGAACCTACCATCCAGGAAACATTTCAGCTTGTCAGTGAAAATTTGTGGCATGGAATTATCGTGCCATAGGTGACCTTACTCAGGCAAAAGAATGTGGGATAGAACAGTTGGCTGTGCTGAAAATGATCCCTGATCATTTAAGATATTTCCCTCGGGCAGATTGTAAGGAGTTCCATTCTGTGGCATAGCAGGAACGTGCTGACCAAGTCCTACAGCAAGTGGATTGCCAAACTATCAGGACCACTAATAGTAATGATTTTCTTGAGATGAAGAAGCAATAATAGTATGGTGGATGTGTGATACAAAACTATGCAGGTGTTTACTATTGACCTTGATGCACAATCTGTTCTTCGTAATTGTGATGTGAGAACAGTATTGTCTCTTGCGTAGAAGGACCAGCGTCAATGTTTGGGAAGACTTCAGACTGTGACAACCCATTCTGCTGCAGAAACGGATGTCGCTCGCTGAATTCTGCAACAACTTGAATTTTGAGAAACATGTGACAACCAAGATCTGTGATAGAGTAAAAGTGTAACATGAAAATTCACCGTATTGTGCAGTAATGTCATTAGAACAATTCCATGTCGTTCCAGGTAGTACTGAAGGACCTGCATCATTGTTCAGAGGCACTTCAGGGAAAGGGCGGCCATTGCTCATGAAATAATCATGGATAAGACCCCCTGAGCTCTCCCTCTCATCAAAATCCTTGTATGCAGACTTTTTCCACGTGTTCAGTTTAAGCTATAACAGAATGTTCCATTTATATGTCATCGCCATCACAATGTACAAGCACATGCTAGGTTTGTCATTTTGGACATAGCAAAGCAACTACTGCTCAGACCATCGGAAAAAATAATTAAGTGAAATAGTAAACTACCAGTGCTAAAAAATGTATATATTTTATCTGGTATTTTTATGATGATTGTCTTCTTTTACAGATTTGCATTAGGTGCACTAGGGTGGTCGTTAGCTCTTCCCTTTCTTGAATTCCGCTGTGCTTCAAGGGGTTTACATAATGTGGCACAGGAACATTGCAAGGCGGGAATCCAGTTGTTATGTACACTCTAGGTTTCTACATCTTGCAAACAAGGGATGTTAACTGAACAGTGACACATTTTTAGTCATGAGTGTGTATGCTTGTATGCAAAATAAACAAACGGTAGAAGCAGAGGCTCGATTTAGCGATGAAGTCGTTTTGAGTCCATGCATTGGTCTAAACTATAAGGAAAACATCATCATTATAAAAAAATTTGGAAGGAAAACTGTTAGGGGAGTCCTGAAAAGTACAAGTAGAAACCCAATTCATGACCACGAGGACTTGATTTATAAGCAAGGTGGTGCGACTGTACTCCACGCCCCCCCCCCCCCCCCAGCGGTGGCGGAGCTGTTGGAATTCACCCTCGGGATCAATCACATCAAACTAGACGATGAACACGCGCACAAAAAAATTTACAGCCAAGGGCTCATATAGTGCCCTTTCGTTTCTTTATTTCTTTCTCTTTTTTCCACGGTACAATAATCCCACGCCACCCTAGCGGTACTTACATACACGCACGCAGCAGCACCAATACTAGTCGGACTGACATGTTTCAACCTAACACGAACTCAGACTAAGCTAATTTCCACTACTATTAAACAATCAAACAAGAACTTTTTTTTCCGTGCACCCCGCTAAGTGTACACCGGTTAATTAGCACCATTTGATTATCTAAATCAATGAAATCTAACAGATTAAATTGATCTGATGAGTTATCAGGGTGTAATTAGCAATTATAATAGACTGACCACCACTTCGGGGGTGTTTGGTTCCAGGGACTTTTTTGTGTTGGGACTAGAAAAAGTCCCTAGCAAACCAAATAGGGTGGGACTTTTTTGGGACTTTTTTAGGACTTTTTCACCTCCTTAAGAGTTTTTTTTAAAAAGTCCCAGGGACTAGAAAAAGTCCTAGGACTAAAGAACCAAACACCACCGAAAACTCCCCCTCCGTCAGTTTCTCTCTTAACCAGAAAAATCTCTCTTCTCTCTCCTAATAAATAGATAAAGAAATCAACAATCAATCCCTAATTAATATAGAGATGGCATTATGGCTAATGCTTGCAACCCGGCGTATGTGATCCATGCAAACCGGCTACTCCCGCATCAAATCTGCTGCAAGATCTCCCAATGGTGTGCGCCTCCTCCCCATCCTCACCTGATTCGTCTTCGCCATCAAAGATCTTCGAGGGGGAAGCCGTTGACTCCAAACTCCTTCGGTGGTAGTTGTGGGGTCGGCCGGAGAGGCCACAGCAGTTGGGAGCAGCGGCGCATTGGCTGCAGGGCAACGACGGACGAGCAGCGGCGCGAAGCAGGTGCTGGTGGCGATTCTGGTCGGAAGGAGGCAGCAGGGTGAGGTGGTGCGGCTGGCCGCGGCAGAGCTCGTCCGCGAGTGTGGCGTGCAGAGGCTGTTGCTTGTAGCCGGCGGTGGTTGACGTGGTGCAGCGCGGACAGCGTGGTTGAACCGATGGCAGCGCACATGGCCATGGGGGTATGGTGAGCGGGTTGGGGCGCAGTGGGAGAAGAGCGCCAGGGTCCAGGCCGTCTTCCTTCGCAGAGATGAATTCACCAACATGCGCTTGAGGCGAGGTCTCAGAATTTTCTCTTCTCTTAAATTGTTCATTTGGGGAATCCTTAATTGCATCGCCCGACTCTGCTTAGACTGATTCGTTTTCTGCATGCCCCTCCGCAAGTGTATCCTGACCATGTTGTCCGACCCCACCTACACGTCGGAGGTCTTGGAGAAGATTGGCCTCCTGCAGCGGCTGGTAATAATGTTCTCACCTCATGGTTGAGGTTTCTGGTTATTTGTCAAAATTATACCTTTTTGAGTTTTGAATCATGTGCTATTTAATCAGTCGGCTCAGCAGTATATTTTGTTTTCTGCCTGAATGAAGGATACCGTTCCAGTCATAGAACCAAGTCCCAAGCTCTCACCTCTGACCTCTCTGTTGACGATGCACATTGTCACTGCAGGTAGATTGCAGTTAAAGAATTACACAAGGTTAATTAATTCTTGGGCCGGCTATACGCATACTCTCTTCTTGCCATGCTTCTTAGGTTCCACAAGTAGAGATTCCTATGTATTAATGTATACTTGCTTTGTTACCGGTACTTAACCATGTCTGACCATCTTGGAATTGTTTGCAGCTATGCCAAACAGTGCATCTACTTCGACTGATTAATTTTCTGCATGCCAAAGAGGGCCTTGATACGTCTAGGAATTAAGCTTGGGGACGCTCGGGGATTAAGCTTGGGGATGCTTGATACGTCTCCAATGTATCTATAATTTTTTATTGTTCCATGCTATTATATTACACCTTTTGAATGTTTATGGGCTTTATTTTACATATTTATATCATTTTTGGGACTAACCTACTAATCGGAGGCCCAGCCCGTATTGCTGTTTTTTTCTATTTCAGTATTTCGAAGAAAAAGAATATCAAACGGAGTCCAAACGGAATGAAACCTTCGGGAGCGTGATTTTTGAAACGAACGTGATCCAGAGGACTTGGAGTGCAAGTCAAGAAGCGGCCGAGGCGGCCACGAGACAGGAGGGTGCGCCCACCCCCTTTGGGCGCGCCCCTATCTCGTGGGCCCCTCGGGCGGGCACCGACGTACTTCTTCCTCCTATATAAGCCTACGTACCCTGAAAACATCCAGGGGGCCAACGAAACACAATTTCCACCACCGTAACCTTCTGTATCCGTGAGAGCCAATCTTGGAGCCTTCGGCGGCGCTCCGCCGGAGGGGGAGTCGACCATGTAGGGCTTTTACATCAACACCATAGCCCCTCCGATGAGTTGTGAGTAGTTTACCACAGACCTTCGGGTCCATAGTTATTAGCTAGATGACTTCTTTTCTCTTTTTGGATCTCAATACAATGTTCTCCCCCTCTCTTGTGGAGATCTATTCGATGTAAATTCTTTTTGTGGTGTGTTTGTCGAGATCCGATGAATTGTGAGTTTATGATCAAGTTTATCTATGAGAAATACTTGAATCTCCTCTGAATTCTTTTATGTATGATTGAGTTATTTTTGCAAGTCTCTTCGAATTATCAGTTTGGTTTGGTCTACTAGATTGATCTTTCTTGCCATGGGAGAAGTGCTTAGCTTTGGGTTCAATCTTGCGGTGTCCTTACCCAGTGACAGCAAGGGTTGCAAGGTACGTATTGTATTGTTGCCATCGAGGATAAAAAGATGAGGTTTATATCATATTGCTTGAGTTTATCCCTCTACATCATGTCATCTTGCTTAATGCGTTACTCTGTTCTTTATGAACTTAATACTCTAGATGCAAGCAGGAGTCGATCGATGTGTGGAGTAATAGTAGTAGATGCAGGCAGGAGTCGGTCTACTTGTTGCGGACGTGATGCCTATATACATGATCATGCCTAGATAATTTCATAATGATTCACTTTTCTATCAATTGCTCGACAGTAATTTGTTCACCCATCGTAATACTTATGTTATCTTGAGAGAAGCCTCTAGTGAAACCTATGGCCCCCGGGTCTATCTTTTATCATATTTGCTTTCAATTTACTTTTATTTGCATCTTTACTTTTTGCATTATATTATAAAATACCAAAAATATATTTATCTTATCATACTATCTCTATCAGATCTCACTTTCGCAAGTGGCCGTGAAGGGATTGACAACCCCTTTATTGCGTTGGTTGCGAGTTCTTTGTTTGTTTGTGTAGGTGCGTGGGACTTTTGAGGAGCCTCCTACTGGATTGATACCTTGGTTCTCAAAAACTAAGGAAATACTTTCGCTACTATTGCTGCATCACCCTTTCCTCTTCAAGGAAAACCAACGCAAACTCAAGACGTAGCAAGAAGGATTTCTGGCGCCGTTGCCGGGGAGGTCTTCGCTCAAGTCAAGACATACCAAGTACCCATCACAAACCCATCTCCCTAGCATTTACATTATTTGCCATTTGCCTCTCGTTTTCCTCTCCCCCACTTCACCCTTGCTGCTTTATTCGCCCTCTCTTTCCCAATCTCCTCCTCTCTCTTTCGCTTGCCTTTTTTTGTTTGCTTGTGTGTTGGATTACTTGTTGCCATGGCGCAAGATAATAATGATTTCCTTAGTACTCCGATTGCTCCTCTTAATGATGTTGAGTCTTGTGAAATCAATACCGCTTTGCTGAATCTTGTTATGAAAGATCAATTCGCCGGCCTTCCTGGTGAAGATGCCACTACTCATCCACTAGTAGAAAAGGGGGCATTGGTCCAGGCCGGGTCATCCCATTAGTCCCGGTTCCGTCCAGAACCGGGACCAATGGTGGCATTGAACCTGGTTCATGAGCCCCGGGGGCCGGCCGGGCCACATGGGCCATTGATCCCGGTTCGTCTGGACCTTTTGGTCCTGGTTGATGGGACGAACCGGGACCAATGGGCCTCGCTCCTGGCCCACCACCATTGGTCCCGGTTTGTGGCTTGCACCGGGACCAAAGGCTGCCCTTTAGTCCCGGTTCATGCCACCAACCGGGACCAATTAGGTGCCTATATATACCCCCTCGCGTAAGAGCAGAGCACACTGCTCTGTTTTTTCTGGCCGCCGAGGGGGAGAGGGCTTGGTGGTGCTCTTGCTCACCTCCTATGCACACAAGGTGTTCGATGGAATGCCCGAGCCACACTACTTAAGCTTTCTCCTCTCCAAACTCGACCTCCAAGCTCCATTTTCCTCAATATTTGTCTAGGTTTAGCGGTCTGTCATGCCCTGTACCCATCTTCAGCGCCGTCGATCACCCGCGCCGATCTCATCGCCGGCACCACCGTGGTGAGCCTCTTGTTCTTATCTTCTTTCTGAAAGGAAAAATATTCTTACTTGTATGTTTAGATAGATACTTGTATTATTTTCTTACTTTTATTATTGCTTCTTATATAGTGCGATGGTTTTGGTATCCGCCCCCGTCGGCCCTTGTCCTATCTATGATTCGGATGTGGTATATATTATCTTTTCATAACTATTTGGTTCATTTATTGTTTATGACAATTATGCCGACCAATGTGACATAGATTTTATTTATCTAGGAGGTTGTTGAACCGGAAATTCCAACCGACCCTATTGTCGAGAGGTTAAATTTAGTTGAAGAAGAAAATAATTTCGTGAAGGAAAAAATAAGAAAAATTGAGGAGGAGAAGATGATATTGGAGTTGCATGTTGCGGATGTCGTCGATGATCACAAGATCAAGATGGATGCAATGCGCTTGAAGATTAGAAAGATTAGAAAAATATGCCATTCAAACCGAGGCTTGGTATCATTATGCCGTTGGATCAGTTGTTATCTTGGTTGCGATTATGATCACATTTGTTTTCGCATTAAAATGTTTTACATAGTTTCAATGTATGGTTTAATTAAATGCTCTGCGGAGCTTTATGTTGTTAGATGAGAACTATGTATGTACTTTGGTTTTAATGTGATGATGAACTTCTATAAATTTGGTCACTTAATTATCTATTCATGATGTTCTGTAATGATTTTTGACACACTTAATTGTATATAATGCACGCAGATGAACCGACAATGGATGTACGGTGACAGACGCACCTCCGAGTACATTAAGGGCGTGCATGATTTTCTCGAAGTGGCTGAGGCAAACAAGCAGAATGGTTTTATGTGTTGTCCATGCCCTATATGTGGGAATACGAAGTCTTACTCTGACCGAAAATCCTTCACAACCACCTGCTTTACAAGGGTTTCATGCCACACTATAATGTTTGGACGAGGCACGGAGAAATAGGGGTTATGATGGAAGACGGCGAAGAAGAAGAGTAGGATGACAACTATGTGCCCCCTGAATACGGTGATGCTACTGAACATCAAGAGGAACCAGACGATGTGCACGATGCTGCTGCAATGGGCGAAGCTGCTGAAGATCAAGAGGAACCAGATGATGTGCCCGATGATGATGATCTCCGCCGGGTCATTGTCGATGCAAGGACGCAATGCGAAAGTCAAAAGGAGAAGCTGAAGTTCGATCGCATGTTAGAGGATCACAAAAAAGGGTTGTACCCCAATTGCAAAGATGGCAACACAAAGCTCGGTACCATACTGAAATTGCTGCAGTGGAAGGCAGAGAATGCTGTGCCAGACAAAGGATTTGAGAAGCTACTGAAAATATTGAAGAAGAAGCTTCCAAAGGATAACGAATTGCCCGACAGTACATATGCAACAAAGAAGGTCTTATGCCCTCTAGGATTGGAGGTGCAGAAGATACATGCATGCCCTAATGACTGCATCCTCTACCGCGATGCGTACAAGGATCTGAACGCATGCCCAGTATGCGGTGCATTACGGTATAAGATCAGACGAGATGACCTGGTGATGTTGACGGCAACCCTCCCCAGGAAGAGGGTTCCTGCGAAGGTGATGTGGTATGCTCCTATAATACCATGGTTGAAATGTCTGTTTAGAAACGGGGAGCATGCCAAGTTTATGCGATGGCACAGTGAGGACCGTAAGAAAGACGGGAAGTTGAGAGCACCCGCTGACGGGTCGCAGTGGAGAAAAATTGAGAGAAAGTACTGGGCTGAGTTTGCACGTGACCCAAGGAACGTATGGTTTGCTTTAAGCGTGGATGGCATTAATCCTTTTGGGGAGCAGAGCAGCAATCACAGCACCTGGCCCGTGACTCTATGTATGTATAACCTTCCTCCTTGGATGTGCATGAAGCGGAAGTTCATTATGATGCCAGTTCTCATCCAAGGCCCTAAGCAACCCGGCAACGACATTGATGTGTACCTAAGGCCATTAGTTGAAGAACTTTTACAGCTGTGGAATGGAAACAGTGTATGTACGTGGGATGAGCACAAACAGGAGGAATTTGACCTAAAGGCGTTGCTATTCGTGATCATCAACGATTGACCCGCTCTCAGTAACCTTTCAGGACAGACAAACAAGGGATACCACGCATGCACGCACTGTTTACTTGACACCGAAAGTATATACCTGGGAAGCTGCAGGAAGAATGTGTACCTGGGCCATCGTCGATTTCTTCTGACCAACCATCAATGTCGAAATAAAGGCAAGCATTTCAAAGGCGAGGTAGATCACCGGAAGAAGCCCATGCGTACCGGTGATCAGGTACTTGCTATGGTCAATGATTTACACATAATCTTTGAAAAGGGTCCCGGCGCACTAGCTATTCCGAATGACGCTGGGGGACACGCACCCATGTGGAAGAAGAAATCTATATTTTGGGACCTACCCTACTGGAAAGACCTAGAGGTCCGCTCTTCAATTGACGTGATGCACGTGACGAAGAACCTTTGCGTGAACCTGCTAGGCTTCTTGGGCATGTATGGAAAGACAAAAGATACAACTGAGGCACGGGAGGACCTGCAACGTTTGCACGAAAAAGACGGCATGCCTCCAAAGCAGTATGGAGGTCCTGCCAGCTATGCGTTTACCAAAGAAGAGAAGGAAATCTTCTTTGAATGCCTGCTTAGTATGAAGGTCCCGACTGGCTTCTCGTCGAATATAAAGGGAATAATAAATATGCCAGAGAAAAAGTTCCAGAACCTAAAGTCTCATGACTGCCACGTGATTATGATGCAACTGCTTCCGGTTGCATTGAGGGGGCTTCTACCGGAAAACGTCCGGTTAGCCATTGTGAAGCTATGTGCATTCCTCAATGCAATCTCTCAGAAGGTGATCAATCGAGAAATCATACCAAGGCTAAGGAGTGATGTGGTGCAATGTCTTGTCAGTTTCGAGCTGGTGTTCCCACCATCCTTCTTCAATATCATGACGCACGTCCTAGTTCATCTAGTCGACGAGATTGTCATTCTGGGCCCCGTATTTCCAAACAATATGTACCCCTTTGAGAGGTTCATGGGAGTCCTAAAGAAATATGTCCGTAACCGCGCTAGGCCAGAAGGAAGCATCTCCATGGGCCATCAAACAGAGGATGTCATCGGGTTTTGTGTTGACTTCATTCCTGGTCTTAAGAAGATAGGTCTCCCTAAATCGCGGTATGAGGGGAGACTGACTGGAAAAGGCATGCTTGGAAGGGACTCAATAATATGCAGGGACGGATATTCTTGGTCTCAAGCATGCTACACAGTTCTACAGAACTCTACCTTGGTGACCCCGTATGTCGATGAACACAAGAACAGTCTGCGCTCCAAACACCCGGAGCAGTGCGACGACTGGATTACATGTGAACACATCAGGACTTTCAGCAGTTGGTTGGAAACATGTCTCAGAGGTGACAACACTATTTGTGATGAGTTGTACTTGTTGTCCAGGGGACCATCTTCGACTGTAATGATTTGGAAAGGATACGAGATAAATGGGAATACAGTTTACACGATTGACCAAGATAAAGAGAGCACCGACCAAAACAACGGTGTCCACTTTGATGCAACAACCGAGAGGGGAAAGGACATATATTATGGTTACATAGTGGACATATGGGAACTTGACTACGGACATGATTTTAAGGTTCCTTTGTTTAAGTGTAAATGGGTCAATCTGTCAGGAGGCGGGGTACAGGTAGACCCACAGTACGGAATGACAACAGTGGATCTGAAAAATCTTGGGTACACTGACGAACCGTTCGTCCTAGCCAATAATGTGGCACATGTTATCTATGTGAAGGACATGTCTACCAGACCGAGAAAAAGAAAAGATAAGGAAGCGAATACATCATACGATGAGCCAAAGCGCCACATAGTTCTTTCAGGAAAAAGGAACATCATGGGAGTGGAGGGCAAGACAGACATGTCTGAAGATTATGAAAAGTTTCATGAAATTCCTCCCTTCAAAGTCAAAGCTGACCCCAGCATCCTGATAAACAATGAAGATTATCCATGGTTATGGCGCAATAAGCAAATGACACAAGCGAAGAAAAAGTGAAGACTTTCTCCCGCAACTATTATGATGATACCATGCCAACTTTGTAACAGACGAGTATGATACCATTGTCCGTTTTGTACATGCACATGCTATGTGTATGAAATTATGATACCATGCCAACTTTCAACTTTTTCAGAGTTCATTTGAAATGCTTTAATGTCTTATGGTTCGGCCGTCGTAATACCATTAATCCCGGTTCGCTCCTTGTCAACTATGTTCTCACCAAGAACACTCTCAAGAGGGCAGCCACGTGGGCCATTGGTCTCGGTTCGTCTGGACCTTTTTTCTCTATAGGCGCATCTATGTTCATTTTTTAGTAAAGTTAATCACAAACTTGTGATTCACACAAATTTCAAAGAATTCAAATTTTAACTATTCAAATTTGAAAACTAATGGCACTAACAGAAAGTTTATAATTTTGTGACTTAAAAGAAAAATAATTAAACATAAACTTTAATAAAATAAATAAAAATAGCAACAATAAGTATTTTGTTGTAAGTAGAAACAAAATAAAATAAATAAAGCAACAAAGAAAACAAAAAAACAAAATATTTTTTCTAAAACTAATGGCACTAACAGAAAGTTTATAATTTTTCTGACCTAAAAGCAAAATGAATTAAAAAAATAAAGCAAAAAACGAAAGAAAATAAATAATGCAAAAAACAAAACAAAAAACTGGGAAAACATAAAAAAAATTGCCACCTATTGGGCCACCACGACCTGAATACGACTATAAACCCAACCTGGGCCAGGATTCAGGCCTGCAGTAGGCCCAACAGGCCCACAGCAGCATAGTGTGAGATTAGCCCCGTAAGCCTGCATTTGAGAGGAGCTCCAGAGGGTAGCCGCAGCAGGGCTTATAAACCACTCCGAGCCCCTCTCAACTAGCGAGGTGGGACTAAATTTTGGCCGCGATGCAGGCAGCGTAGGGGCCTTTGGTCCCGGTTGGAGGCACCAACCAGGACTAAAGAGGTGTATTGGTCCCGGTTCGTGGCACCAATCGGTACCAATGCCCACCCTTTAGTCCCAGTTCGTGGCACCAACCGGGACCAAAGGCCGCCGCTTCCCTCCCTTTGAGCTGCTGAAAAGAGGCCTTTGGTCCCGGTTGGTGGCACCAACCGGGACTAAAGGGGGCATTGGTCCCGGTTCGTGCCACGAACCGGGACCAATGCTCTTGATATATATACAGCACTTAGCAGTTTTCGACCAAATCCCCCACTTCTCCCCCGACGCCCCCTGCTCCTCCTCGCCGCCGTCGCCGCCCGACGTCCCTGCTCCACCTTGTCGTCGCCGCCGCCACCGACGCCGTCAGGCTACTCGCCTTCGCCGTCGCCGCCGCCACCGACGCTGTCAGGCTGCTCGCCTTCGCCATCACCGGCGCCCCCTGTGAGCACATGCTCCCGCGCCCCTCCCGTCCCGCGCCCCTGCGCGGCCGCCGCGCCGCCGCCCCTGCCCTGCATTTTTTGTGTGTATATGTGTATATATGCATTTTGTTGTGTATATGTGTATATATGTGTATATATGTGTTTATATGTGTATATATGTGTATTTTTTTGTGTATATGTGTATACATATATGTGTTTGTATGTGTATATATGTGCATTTTTTCATATATATAATGTATATATGTATGTGGTAGCTATATGATGAATGGATGTGGCTATCTATGTATGAATATAATGTTCATAGCATTTTTTGTTTATATATGTTTTTTAATATATGTATTAATTTTTTATTTAGGTTGTTAGTAGATATCGATTTTAGGTTAGTGCATTTTAGGTTAGTGTAGAGGAAAAAGTAAAATAAGGAAAAGAAAGAAAAGAAGAAGAAGGAAGAAGGAAGAAGAAGAAGAAGAAAAAGAAGGAGAGGAAAAAGGAAAATAAGAAGAGGAAGAAAGGAGAAGAAGAGGAGAGGAAGAAGAGGAGAAATAAATAAGAGGAGGAAAAAAGAAGAAAAAGAAGAGGAGAAGAAGAAAGAAATAGAGAAGAAGAAAGAAATAGAGAAGAAGAAAAAATAGAACAACGTAAGCAATAATATTCACAATTTCATTTTATTACACCGTCATTTCTGTTGAGTTTCATTCATATATGTATTAACCCCCTTCTTCAAATTAGACGTGGCAGATGCGGGATGAACTCCTAGAACAAGATCGCATGAAAGCAATTCAAGAGGAATTGGCGGGATTCTTTCTTGACCACGTCATCAATAAAGCTGGAGAATATCATGTGGAAATTGATTTCCATTGCTAGATGTCGGGGATATACCCCGCGGTGTAACCTGGACGGAAGTATAACCCGGCCGGACTTGGCGACTCACTAATGACCTGCCCTGGCTGGACGACACACTAAGTGACCCGCCCGATCCTGGCGGCTTATGGGTGACCTGGCAAGCAGATGAGAGGAGCGACAAGACCCGGGGGCCCAGGAGGCTCAAGGCCCAGAAGGCCGACTTACGTTACGATAGGCCGGCTTAAGAGGAAAGGCGTGAGGGATATCTCCCTTACAAGGAATCAAAACCCGGACTTGAGTCCGGCTTGTAGTACAAGATAGGCTAGTTCTAGTCCTACTAGGACTCCACATGTAAACCGCCCCTCTAACTTATATAAGGAGGGACAGGGCTCTCCAAAGAGGAAGAACAAGAACAATCTCTAGGGCTAGACATAAAGGGGGAGCCGACTTACAGCGACTCCTCTCATGAGCATAATGAGACCTAGCCACAAACAACATGTAGGGTTATTACCGGATGATGTTTCCCGGGGCCTGAAGCTGTCTAAATCTTTGTCTTGCGTGTTGCGTCTCTCGTCCCGATCAACCCCTTTCAAGCTACCACATAGATGCGTTGGCCTCGCGACTAAGTCCCGACATTAAGGACATCTGACGTATTAATACCACGACAGTTGGCGCCCACCGTGGGACGAGAGAGGCGGTGGTGTTGAGTTATTGGAGGGATTTCTTCAGGGATCGAGAAGCTCGCGATGAGCCGGATGAAAAAGAGCCGGCACAGAATAATAATATCATCGACGAACAGTCAAGATGAGATATACAAGATTTAAGATCAAGAGAAAGTTAGGGTTGCGTTTTTGTGCTAGCGCACGTGACCAGATGATCCGTCGAGGCCGGGTTAATTTTCCGTTGCCGCTGCAGGTTGAAGTTTCGCATCTGAAATCAATTGATACAAGGGACAAGTCGCTGAGACCTACACCGCATCAGCGTGATCCTCTGCTACGCTCACTCAATGGTGCGTACAAAGTTTGATGACAGCCAGAAACCTTTTTTGCTCGAGCAGTAGCACATTGGCTCAAAATACTAGCCACCCAGCGTCCGACAGCTTCCGTGACTCGGCGCGAATATTTTGGCAGACCGGGTCAAATCCAAGGAAACATTATGTACTACTTCAACTAGTAGTAGTTACTACTAGTATGGATTACGTGAAACAGATTACATCCATGGCAGGCAACGTACGCAGATTCGTTTCAAGTCCCGAGGAGTTATCTATTAACAGCAAAAATTGTGTGTTCGTAGTACCTTTGCTCAGAGTCGCTTAGTGGTCCCGCTTGTGGCCGCGGCCACCTTCTGTTTCGCTCTGTGCCGCCCTGGAGCAGGCTCCTACGGCTTCACCTGCACCGCCTTCGTCATGCCCGCCGTAGCTCAGCTGTGTTGAACTAACCCGGCATCGCCACGTCTCTGCTTGAGCCGTTTTCTGAACTAGTGTCACACAAAAAGCATCAATGCAAGTTTTCTAGTATGGACAAGCCGGCCAGAAGAAAAAGTCAACATGCATGAAACAACTTGAGCACTATTAGTGCTGTTCCAGACTAAGAAGGACTGAAGGTAACGCACATCATCAGATCAACTGAGCATTTGCTATCTTTTTTGGTTAACAAAAATACCAGGTGATATCCTTTCAATTTATTTTTTATCAGTGCTTGTTAAATCTTTTGTGAAACAACAACTCTGCCATATAGTGTTGTCATCTGCAGGACAAAGTTATTTATTACAAAGCTGGTGTTATACCACGGGGCCGCAGCACATGTTAGCAACTTTTTGCACCGACGTTCGTCTGTGTCTTGCTACTCGAAGGACATGTGTATGAGCCGCTGCCCCCGTGGTCCGGGTTACATCAACTCACCGGGACCACACATGCAGTCAGTTCATCTGACCGTGCCCCGTCAACTCAACCGTCCGCGCGCACGTCCGACTCGTTTGTCCGCACGGCTTACAATGTCGCGGCCGACTCATGCGTCCGCTTCGTCTTCTAAATGTTGCAGGTTGACTCCAACATATATATCAACAAATCAAAGCCATGTCTGCTCACGCAAGCTGTCCAATGGACATATGTGAGCCGCCCCCGCTGCGTTGAGCCGCCCCAGTCACGTTGAATGGATCATCCATCATCCGAACAAAATAGGTGATATCCATCTAAATTTATTTTATTAGCACATGTTGTTTTTGTCAAAGAACAAGTTTATCTTTGCCTTGGTCTGCAATATTATTTATGCAGGGCAATTATTTATGACAAAAGTGATATTATACCGCGGAGATGGAGGCACGCCAACATCTTTTGGCACAGGTGGTTGTCGTTACTCAATAGACTCCCGCACCGGCTTACAACGCCGTGGCCGTCTCTCGCGACCACGCTGGCTTACAACAAGGAGGACAACTTGCCCGTCCGCACCGGCTTACAATGCCACGGCCGGTTCATCTGTCTATGCCGCCTCTGATGTTCCGGTCGTCTTTACCGTCCGTCTCTCGCGGCCTGGTCTACATCGACACACCGGGCCGCACTTGTCTGGATGAACTGTTTATTGAGTATGAGCAAGTCACTACTTGGGAAGCCCGGTTTTCTTCCAACAAATTAGAGTCAAATTATCATATATTATCAGCCACCGTCCGCACTGGATGGTTCAATGGGCAGGTGCACAAGTCGCCGCCACTACAGTTTGGTTAACTTCAAACAGCCAGTTGGAAGGAACCATTGGCTGAGTTGCTGACACGGCTCATACGGGATCATTTATGACCCGCCGCAGTCACCTCAACCTTCTATGGATTCACATCGTGCTATCAATGCCAATGATGTATACCATCTGCTATGGTCAAATATGGAGAATCTCAAGCTAACTCCTCGAGCCGTCTTGAGACTTGGGGGCTACAATGGTATGGCTCGGCAAAATTAGCCGATTTCAAAGAATTCAAGAACTCCGGGTCATTGAAGGGAAGATAACCCGGCCCTGGAGGCTACTGCTTTATTGGCGAATATTTAAAAGCCGTCAGAAAATTTTCCGGTTCAAAATGAAGATTCCGTTTTAAAATACAGCTCAAGAGACATATCTCTCCCGCAAAAGCTTTGAAGCTCTCAAAACCGGTTCAACATCCGGATCAAGGTAAATTTGTCCCTTACAAAGCTTTGAGGATCTCAATATCCGGTTTAAGAATTTCCGGTTCAAAAAGAATTAATCTCTCGCAAGTTTGAGTTCTCAGAAAGATTACAGGGTGCCAAAAAGAACTTGCTGCCATGATGCGCGGTTTAAACATAGGTATCCTGCTGTACGGCTTATCTTATTATGGTCACTTGGGGGATTCTTGTTCAAACATAGGTCGTATCCGAACCAAAGAGAACATAGTTGTCGATACCCGCTTGATCGGCATACTGCCAAACCCACTTGGGGGCTTCTTGATCATATTTGAATCATAGCTTAACCCCTTTGGGTCTGACGTGGATCGTATACGAATCAGCGTCATTAAACAAATCTTATGGTCACTTGGGAGCTTCCTGTTCAAACATAGGTCGTATTCGAACCAAAGAGAACATAACTGTCGATACCCACTTGATCGGCATCGCCAAAGCCACTCGGGGCTATATGATCGTATTCGAATCTTAGCTTAACCCCTTTGGAACGGTTTGCTGATCGTATCCGAATCAGAAGCCTCAAAAAGTTTTATTCTGTCTCCGGGAAAGTTATTTGCAGCCACAATTATTTAACTTGAGACCTTTTTGGGATAATATCTCAAATATATGTAAGTGTTTTATGTTTAACCCGGCTTAACTTTTGACTATAAGTCGCCAGTTCATTACAATCATCATCTATGTGGAAGCATTGGCTTCTAAGGATTGGGTCATCACCCTTACTGCACAGGTCATGTAAGCCGGCAGTACAAATTCAATGTCACAGTGGTTATATGTGAGATATTATGACCCGCCCTGGTTTTTGACGATAAGTTGCCAGGGTGTATGTTGTTTAAACTCTCTGCAGGAACTGCAGAAATATGACATATAAATGATTAAGTTCAAGCTCATTATCAAAGTTGATGCTTCAAAATGATTATCCGTTCTGGATTTTTCTCAGAAGGCTATAAGCCGCCGGGTCATAAAAATTCCGGTTTACAATGAAGGCGTATTAAATCGCCATCGGCCAAGAGCCGCTGGGTATGTAAACTCCGGATTTACTTGTCAACAGATAAGCCAACATGGCTGGATTTTCATGATGATATTAAATGATTGAGGTTTTCATACCGGATTATATTATTCAAATCTCGAGTAGCCAACATGGCTGGATTTCTATTGTGATTATCAATAACCAGTGCTATGATTGAGGTTTTCAAAGTCGCTTTAGCGCAACGGCTATTATCTTTATCAATGGATATGATTTATTCTACAATGGAAGGAATAGTCCCGAGTCGCTGCAGGCTTACGACCCGGCACTTGGGGGCTATATTATTCAGATTGGGATTATATCAAATATGCAAGTCCCATGTCACTGCCAGCATACACCATGGCACTTGGGGGCTAATGTAAAGTCATTTTTTGATCAACTTATTGAAGACCCGACTCATCCCATTGTAATGAGCCGGCCCTTGGGGGCTACCAATTGCTCCTGTCAAAAATTCAAGGTACACAAGCATTGATCCAATATATTGAACGGTCCACTATTTAGTTGATGGAGTACAAAGCTATTAACCTTGTGGACGTGGGTTCAAGCCCCATGGTGGAGGCTATATTATATGATGCTATTATCAATTATATACAAAGTCCCAGCTCAGTATTATCTTACTAAGCTGGCCCTTGGGGGCTACACATTGCTGTTCAAATTTACATGGTTATATCTACAAAGTCCCTGCTCATTATTTGCATAATGACCCGGCCCTTGGGGGCTACACTGGTTGAAGTTTTCATGAGTATAAAGCAATTACAAGTCCCAGGTTGCTGCAAGCATGACAACCCGGCACTTGGGGGCTACATGTGTGGAATATTCAGTTTATATGATTGAGATGAATAAACCGGATTTCTTCAAGGTTGCAACATTTATTGGAGCAAGTCTTAAACCATCACTTTGTTCTGCTCAAGACTTGGGGGCTACAGGTAACATGGATATAAGGGAGAAAAAATCTTCAAATTATCAGTTTTGAGCAAATCAGGAGGATCAATTACATAAACCGGTGTCAACAACAATTATGACCTGGCATCGTCTGTTTTATAATCAGGCAGTTTTTTGGTAATGATAAACCGGCAAGTTTTACATCTTCAAGCCGGCTGAATATCAGATGAGTATTTGAAGACCAAAATTATTTAACCCGGCGCCTTGGAAGCCGACTCAAGTGGATTATTCTTCACAATATTTTTCTGTGAGAAACCAACATCAGCAAATTGAGTATGAAGCTAGCTTAGTTGACCCGGATTTTTTAAGAAGAAGGAAATGACAAGGACTTAAGGATGTTCAGGTGCCGGTTTACAAGAGTTCTTAACCCGGAGTACAACCTGTCAAATTGGTTCTTGTGTTTATTTTGCAGCATAAGTTTACCATGGATAAATCCAAGCTAAACTTGGGGGCTAATGTCGGGGATATACGCCGCGGTGTAACCCAGCCGGACTTGGCGACTCACTAATGACCTGCCCTGGCTGGACGACACACTAAGTGACCCGCCCGATACTGGCGTCTTATGGGTGACCTGGCAAGCGGATCAGAGGAGCGACAAGACTCGGGGGCCCAGGAGGCTCAAGGCCCAGAAGGCCGGCTTACGTTATGATAGGCCGGCTTAAGAGAAAAGGCGTGAGGAATATCTCCCTTACAAGGAATCAAGACCCGGACTTGAGTCCGGCTTGTAGTACAAGATAGGCTAGTTCTAGTCCTACTAGGACTCCACATGTAACCCGCTCCTCTAACTTATATAAGGAGGGGCAGGGCTCCCCAAAGAGGGAGAACAAGAACAATCTCTAGGGTTAGACACAAAGGGGGAGCCGGCTTACATCGACTCCTCTCATGAGCATAATAAGACCTAGCCACAAACAACATATAGGGTTATTACCGGATGATGTTTCCCGGGGCCCGAAGCTGTCTAAATCCTTGTCTTGCGTGTTGCGTCTCTCATTCTGATCAACCCCTCTCAAGCTACCACATAGATGCATTGGCCTCGCGACTAAGTCCCGACATTAAGGACATCTGACGTATTAATTCCACGACACTAGGGGATTGTAAGAGATTTTACATATTGTATATGTATGTAGCCAGTAGCGTCGGATAGATAATACGAAAACTTGTTGTTCGACCAATCTTTCGGAGAAGGAGAGGTCGATCAATCGCTTATCTCGGTATGCATGACGAATTTCTGTAATTAATGGTTCCCTTCATTTTCTTACTAGCTAGCGTGTCGAGGGCCTCTCTATGTACAATACGTAGCGTCGACCAAGCACGGACATAAGAGATGACACTTCTCTCTATTAATTAGCTAGCTAACAGCATATATGAAACACCTAAATTAACCCCCAAAACCCCCAACCCCCCCCCCCCCTTCAAAAAAAACAAAAATCACGACCACTGAAATGCTGACGCGACCAAAGGCCCTCCTGCCTAGGCTCGGCACACCGGCCATGTGGAGGCACATTTGTGCCGGTTCATGTTAGAACCGGGACTAAAGGGGGGAGGCATTAGTCACGACCCTTTAGTCCCGGTTCAAGAAACATGACTAAAGGCCCTTACGAACCGGGACTGATGCCCCCCTTTCTACTAGTGATCTAAACAACTTTGTTGATTTGTGTGATATGCAAAAGAAGGAAGATACGGATAATGATATTGTTAAATTGAAGTTATTTCTGTTTTCACTTAGAGATCGTGCTGAAGTTTGGTTTTCGTCTTTGCCTAAAAATAGTATTGATTCTTGGAACAAGTGCAAAGATGCTTTTATCTCTAAGTATTTTCCTCCCGCTAAGATTATCACTCTTAGGAATGATATTATGAATTTTAAACAACTTGATCATGAGCATGTTGCCCAATCTTGGGAAACAATGAAATTGATGATTCGCAATTGCCCTACTCATGGTTTGAATTTATGGATGATCATACAAAAAATTTATGCTGGTTTGAACTTTGCTTCTAGAAATCTCTTAGATTCGGCCGCGGGAGGCACGTTTATGGAAATCACGTTAGGAGATGCTACAAAACTTCTTGATAATATTATGGCTAATTATTCTCAATGGCACACCGAAAGATCTTCTAGTAAAAAGTGCATGCTATAGAAGAAATCAATGTTTTGAGTGGAAAGATGGATGAACTTATGAAATTGTTTGCTACTAAGAATACTCCTCTTGATTCCAATGATATGCCTTTGTCTACTTTGATTGAGAATAATAATGAATCTATGGATGTGAATTTTGTTGGTAGGAATAGTTTCGGTAACAATGCTTATAGAGGAAACTTTAATTCTAGACCGTTCCCTAGTAATTCCTCTAATAATTATGGAAATTCCTACAATAATTCTTATGGTAATTTTAATAAGATGCCCTCTGATTTTGAGAATAGTGTGAAAGAATTTATGATTTCTCAAAAGAATTTTAATGCGTTGCTTGAAGAAAAATTGCTCAAAGTTGATGATTTGGCTAGGAACGTTGATAGACTTTCACTTGATGTTGATTCTCTTAAACTTAGATCTTCTTATCCTAAGCATGATATCAATGAGTCTCTCAAAGCAATGAGAATTTCCATTGACGAGTGCAAGGAAAGAACCGCTAGATTGCGTGCTAAGAAAGATTGTTTTGTAAAGACGTGTTCTTCTAGTTTCAATGAAAATAATGATGAAGATCTTAAAGTTATTGATGTGCCTCCTATTAGATCTTTGTTTTGCAATATGAATCTTGATAATTATGGGACTGAAGATGAGTCAACTTTATTTAGAAGGCGTCCCAAGAATTCGGAGTTTTTAGATCTTGATGCTAAATTTGGTAAAAGTGGGATTGGAGAGGTCATAACTTTAAATAGTATTGAACCCACTAGTTTGGATTTCAAGGAATTTGATTATGATAATTGTTCTCTAGAAGGTTGTATTTCCTTATTGCAATCCGTTGTTAATTCTCCTCATGCTTATAGTCAAAATAAAGCTTTTACCAAACATATCATTGATGCCTTGATGCAATCTTATGATGAAAAACTTAATTTAGAAGTTTCTATACCTAGAAAACTTAATGATGAGTGGGAACCTACTATAAAGATTAGAATTAAAGACCATGAGTGTTTTTCTTTGTGTGATTTGGGTGCTAGTGTTTCCACGATTCCGAAAACTTTATGTGATATTCTAGGTTTCCATGATCTTGATGGTTGCTCTTTAAATTTGCACCTTACGGATTCCACCATTAAAAATCCAATGGAAGGATCAATGATGTCCTCATTTTTGAAAATAGAAATTTGGTGCCCGTAGATTTTATCGTTCTTGATATAGATTGCAATCTTTCTTGCCCTATTATTCTTGGTAGACCTTTCCTTAGAACGATTGGTGCGATTATTGATATGAAGGAAGGGAATATTAGATTCCAATTTACATTAAAGAAAGGCATGGAGCACTTTCCAAGAAAGAAAGTCAAATTACCTTATAAATCTATCATGCGAGCAACTTATGAATTTAGTGCCAAAGATGGCACTACTTAGATCTATATTCGCTTTTATGCCTAGGTAGGGGCGTTAAACGATAGCGCTAGTTGGGAGGCAACCCAATTTTCTTTCTGTTTTTTGTTTTTGTTCCTGTTTAGTAATAAATTTTACATCTACCTTTTGTTTAGATGTGTTTTTATCTTTTAATTAGTGTTTGTGCCAAGTAGAACCTTAGGATAACCTATGATGATAGTTGATTTGATTCTGCTGAAAAACAGAAACTTTGCACGCACGAATTTAGTTTTTTTAAATCACATAAATGTGCTTTTGCATTGATTCTTTTGATGATGATCAATAGATAAATTGTCTAGGACTTCCTATTTTGGTAGGATTTTTAGAGTTCCATAAGTTTGCGTTTGTTGCAGATTGTTACAGACTGTTCTGTTTTTGACAGATTCTGTTTTTCGTGTGTTGTTTGCTTATTTTGATGCATCTATGGCTATTAAAATAGTTTATAAACCATATAGAAGTTGGAATACAGTAGGTTTAACACCAAAATAAATAAATAATGAGTTCATTACAGTACCTTATGTGGTGGTTTTGTTTTCTTTCACTAACGGAGCTTATAAGATTTCCTGTTGAGTTTTGTGTTGTGAAGTTTTCAAGTTTTGGGTAAAGCTTTTATGGACTATGGAATAAGGAGTGGCAGGAGCCTAAGATTGGGGATGTCCATGGCACCCCAAGATATTCAAGGATAGCCAAAAGCCTAAGCTTGGGGATGCCCCGGGAAGGCATCCCCTCTTTCGTCTTCGTTTATTGGTAACTTTACTTGAAGCTATATTTTTGTTCGCCACATGATATGTGTTTTGCTTGGAGCATCGTGTATTATATTAGTACTTGCTTTTTAGTTTACCACAATCATCCTTTCTGTACACACCTTTTGGGAGAAGCCCACTTGATTAGAATTTGCTAGAATACTCTATATGCTTCACTTATATCTTTTGAGCTTGATAGTTTTTGCTCTAGTGCTTCACTTATATCTTTTAGAGCACGGCGGTGGATTAATTTTGAAGAAATTGCTAGTATCTCATGCTTCACTTATATCTTTTGAGAGTCTTTTATAACAGCATGGTATTTGCTATGGTTACAAATTTGGTCCTAGAATGATGAGCATCCAAGTTGGGTATAATAAAAACTATCATAGGAAGTGAATTGGATGCTATGATTTATTTGATGCTTGATGTTTGTTTTGAGATATAAAGGTAGTAATGTTAGGGTCATGCTAGTGGGTAATTATGAAATTGAGAAATACTTTTGTTGAAGTTGGCAAGTCCCGTAGCATGCACGTATGGTAAAAGTTGTTTGACAATTTTTTTGCATGAGGTGCTCTTTTGATTGTCTTCCTTATGAGTGGAGGTCGGGATCGCACGATGATTAACTCCTACCAACCCTTCCCCTAGGAGCATGCGTAGTAGTACTTTGCTTTGAGGGCAAGTAGACTTTTGCAATAAGTATATGAGTTCTTTATGACTAATGTGAGGCCATGGATATACGCACACTCACCCTTCCACTTTGCTAGCCTCTATTATGACCGCGCAACTTTCGCTGGTATCATAAATCCATTATTTACCTTCCTCAAAACAGCCACCATACCTACCTATTATGACATTTCCATAGCCATTCCGAGATATATTGCCATGCAACTTTCCACCGTTTCGTTTATTATGACACATTTCATCATTGTCATATTGCTCTTTGCATGATCATGTAGTTGACATCGTATTTGTGGCAAAGCCACCTTCATAATTTTCATACATGTCGCTCTTGATTCATTGCATATCCCGGTACACCACCGGAGGCATTCATCTAGAGTCATATCTTATTCTAGCTTTGAGTTGTAATTCTTGAGTTGTAAATCAATAAAAGTGTGATGATCTTCATTATTAGAGCATTGTCTCAGTGAGGAAAGGATGATGAAGACTATGATTCCCCCACAAGTCGGGATGAGACTTCGGACTTTACAAAAAGAAAAAAAAAGAGAAAAAAGAAGAAGAGAAAGGCAAAAAAAAGAAAGGCCAAAGGAAAAAAAAGAGAAAAAAAATAAAATGAGAGAAAAACAAAGAAGGGACAATGATACTATCTCTTTTTCCACACTTGTGCTTCAAAGTAGCACCATGATCTTCATGATAGAGAGTCTCCTATGTTGTCACTTTCATATACTAAGTGGAAATTTTTCGTTATAGAACTTGGCTTGTATATTTCCAATGATGTGCTTCCTCAAAATGCCCTAGCGGTCTTCGTGAGCAAGCGAGTTGGATGCACACCCACTTAGTTTCTTTTGTTGAGCTTTCATATATTTATAGCTCTAGTGCATCCGTTGCATGACAATCCCTACTCACTCACATTGATATCTATTGATGGGCATCTCCATAGCCCGTTGATACACCTAGTTGATGTGAGACTATCTCCTCCCTCCTTTTGTCCTCACAACCACCATCTTTTACCACCTTAGTGCTATGTACATGGCTTACTCTCATGTATTGCGTAAGAGTTGAAAAAAGCTGAAGCACATTAAAAAGTATGAACCAATTGCTTTGCTGAAACCGGGGTTGTGCATGATGGGAGTATTTTGTGTAATGAAAATGAAGCATGGCCTAACTATATGATTTTGTAGGGATAAGCTTTCTTTGGCTATGCTATTTTGATAGGACATGATTATTTGTTAGTATGCTTTGAAGCATTATTATTTTTATGTTTTATAAGCTTTTATCTTGAATCATTTGGATCTGAACATTCATGCCACAATAAAGAAAATTACATTGAGAATTATGCTAGGTAGCATTCCACATCAAAAGTTCTGTTTTTATCATTTACCTACTCGAGGACGAGCAGGAATTAAGCTTGGGGATGCTTGATACGTCTCCAATGTATCTATAATTTTTTATTGTTCCATGCTATTATATTACCCCTTTTAGATGTTTATGGGCTTTATTTTACATATTTATATCATTTTTGGGACTAACCTATTAACCGGAGGCCCACCCCGTATTGCTGTTTTTTGCCTATTTCAGTATTTCGGAGAAAAGGAATATCAAACAGAGTCCAAACGGAATGAAACCTTCGAGGGCATGATTTTTGGAACGAACGTGATCCAGAGGACTTGGAGTGCAAGTCAAGAAGCAGTCGAGGCGGCCACGAGACAGGAGGGTGCGCCCACCCCCTTTGGGCGCGCCCCCTATCTCGTGGGCCCCTCGGGCGGCCACCGACGTACTTCTTCCTCCTATATAAGCCTGCGTACCCCAAAAACATCCAGGGGGCCAACGAAACACAATTTCCACCACCGTAACCTTCTGTATCCGCGAGATCCAATCTTGGAGCCTTCGGCGGCGCTCCACCGGAGGGGGAATCGACCATGGAGGGCTTTTACATCAACACCATAGCCCCTCCGATGAGTTGTGAGTAGTTTACCACAGACCTTCGGGTCCATAGTTATTAGCTAGATGGCTTCTTCTCTCTTTTTGGATCTCAATAAAATGTTCTCCCCCTCTCTTGTGGAGATCTATTCGATGTAAACTCTTTTTGTGGTGTGTTTGTCGAGATCCAATGAATTGTGGGTTTATTATCAAGTTTATCTATGAGAAATATTTGAATCTCCTCTGAATTCTTTTATGTATGATTGAGTTATCTTTGCAAATCTCTTCGAATTATCAGTTTGGTTTGGCCTACTAGATTGATCTTTCTTGCCATGGGAGAAGTGATTAGCTTTGGGTTCAATCTTGCGGTGTCCTTACCCAGTGACAGAAAGGGTTGCAAGGCACATATTGTATTGTTGCCATCGAGGATAAAAAGATGGGGTTTATATCATATTGCTTGAGTTTATCCCTCTACATCATGTCATCTTGCTTAATGCGTTACTCTGTTCTTTATGAACTTAATACTCTAGATGCAGGCAGGAGTCGGTCGATGTGTGGAGTAATAGTAGTAGATGCCGACAGGAGTCGGTCTACTTGTTGCGGACGTGATGCCTATATACATGATCATGCCCAGATAATCTCATAATTATTCTCTTTTCTATCAATTGCTCGACAGTAATTTGTTCACCCACCGTAATACTTATGCTATCTTGAGAGAAGCCTCTAGTGAAACCTATGGCCCCCGGGTCTATCTTCTATCATATTTGCTTTCAATTTACTTTTATTTGCATCTTTACTTTTTGCATCTATATTATAAAATACCAAAAATATATTTATCTTATCATACTATCTCTATCAGATCTCACTTTCGCAAGTGGCCGTGAAGGGATTGACAACCCCTTTATTGCGTTGGTTGCGAGTTCTTTGCTTGTTTGTGTAGGTGCGTGGGACTTTTGAGGAGCCTCCTACTGGATTGATTCCTTGGTTCTCAAAAACTGAGGGAAATACTTACGCTACTATTGCTGCATCACCCTTTCCTCTTCAAGGAAAACCAACGCAAGCTCAACACGTAGCACTATGCATGCTCACGTGAAGTAGGTATGGATCAGGTCCTTGTTCCCCATTCATGCATCATGTTTCATATGGAGCTAAGAGATGTTTTCTGCCTTTTATTTTTTTGTATAAACAAAATCCTTGTTGTTTTGGTTGCTGGCCTTTGTTAATACTTGCTTACTTCTGAAACCTGATATCTAAATTTGAGGTGATGGTTTTCCATATTACATATTGATTCAAAAACAATGTTAATCCATGATGTCAACTATTAATCTTCCCGTTGTCATGTTCTCTTTTAACTTTTATTATTCATTTGAGCGATTTTTTGGATTAATCCAGTTCCAACTATCAATCTATCCCCACATAACAATAGAAACACAATGAGAAGGTAATCAAGAAAACCTCAAACATGTAAGATTCTTGGATTGAAAATTTTCAAGTCAAGTTTTCTAATTTGACTTCACTGCAGAGGAAGTACCAAAGAAGACCTGCAACTGTAGCGGGAATGACTGCAAAGTAAGTTAATGTTCATTAAATTCCGTCTTCTAAACATTTAATGGAGAGATGCAATAGTCAATAACATGTTTATAGGCTTGTTGGTAGCAGAATATGCATAGAATTGTAATAATTTTCTCTTGGAGAAAGTCTTAGCTATGGTGCTTGGCACACAATCTTGTTTTATGTGAGCTTCAGAAGGGGTTGTGCAAGAGGTCAATGTTATTGTGAAGATGATAAACTTCTATTGAAGGCGAGAGCTTTTAGTTTTGGGATTCATCGGGTGGCTTCCATGAAACAAGATCTTTTGTTGAGGCATGCAGTGTTTCACATATGTAAATGTTGCCGCAGTTTCTTAAGAGTCAGGATATATATAGACTTTCCTGAGATATATACACATGAGTTACGCGTGTACCTGTTGTGCATAATGATGCTACAACCCCACATTGTTGTTATTTCATACTTCCTCCGTCCGGATATACTTGTCATCAAAATGAATAAAAGGAGATGTATCTAGACGTATTTTAGTTGTAAATACATCCCTTTTTATCCATTTTGATGACAAGTATTTTCGGACGGAGGGAGTATTAGTTAGTATGGCATGAACTGTACACGTATTTGTTTCCTTGGAACCAAGTAGGAACATGGAGTTTTATTGCTTGGAATGTGTAACCTACTTTGAAGTGAGAACATGTAATTCAATCACACATGTTTGGAGCAAAGCATTTTTTCATGTCTACACACTTACTTTTGTTACAGTTTTGAGATTTTTGTTCCATCCAGTTGACCTCAAATTAACATTTTAGTTACATTATTCTTTTCTATGATCATACGTGCGTGCACGTGCATACTTACTAGTTACTACTAGGACTCTAGCCTGTACGTGCACTAGGACACGACGACACGTACGCAAGCTAGCACATGAAAGAAGGAAAATGATAAAAACAGTCGGATGATTATTGGCTTTATCAGCCGCGTCCAGCGCCGTGCGACCGCACACATCCTGTGGCACAGAGCATCTCTATGTTCCCCACTAGAAAGCAAACCTGTCGTGACGCCTAAAACTGAGTGGGCTATGACTGTTTGACAATTTCTTGTTTTTTACTGACACTTCATACGTAGTACTTAACCATAAGGAGGATTCGAGAACACCACATTCTTGACGTTGAGTGTGGGTGTTTGTTGGATTTGATACTAGCATTCTAGCAAGTACATGGAGTTACGATTGTTTGGATACAGCAATGCTTACGGTAGCGTCCTTGACGCCTCCACCACTGTTGTGGTCGTCAAAGCATATATACCATCACAGCAGCATCGGAGCAGCCCTCTGTCATCGTAGAATCGTTGAAACAGACATGCCATCGTCGCAGCACTGCCATTACGTGGAAGCATGCTGTCGCAGCATTGCCGAAGCAATTGGGCCTTCGTCAAAGCATCACCACGGTCATCGAAGCACACCGTCGTAGCCTTGCCGCAACCATTCCAAGCACGCCGCCATCGCGGTTCGTCACAACATCAGTGCAATTGTCGATCATGCCATCGCAAACATCATCGAAGCAGCGGGATTGCTGTCGTAGCATCGTCATGGCTGTCGAAGCACTCATCGTGACCGTCGAAGCATGCCGCACAACATCCTCGAAGCAACCGGGTTGTCGTCGTGCATGGCCATGGTTGTCGAAGAAGCCGCCGCGGCCGTTGAAGCATGCCATCGCAACATCATCGAAGCAGCCGAGTTGCAGTCGTAGCATCGTCGTGGTTGTCGAAGCACCCATCGTGGCTGCTGAAGCATGCCGCTAAACATCGTCCAAGCAGCTGGGTTGCCATTGTAGCATCACCGCAGCTGTCGAAGAAGCCGCCGCGACCATCGAAGCATGCCATCACAACATCATCGAAGCAGTCGAGTTGCAGTCGTAGCATCGTCATGGCTGTTGAAGCACTCGCCATGACCGTCGAAGCATGCCGCGCAACATCATAGAAGCAACCGGGTTGCCGTTGTAGCATGGCCGCGGTTGTCGAAGAAGCCGTCGCGGCAGCCAAAGCATGCCATTGCAACATCATCGAAGCGGCTGGGTTGCCGTCGTAGCATCGCCGTGGCTGTCGAAGCACCCGCCACAGGTCGTCGAAGCACGTCGTCGCAACATCTTTGAAGCGGCCGGGCTTTCGTCGTAGCATGCCATAGCTTTGGAGTTGCCCTCAAACTACACCCGCAACAGTTGGACCATCCCTCACGACATCGTCGTAGTGTCTTTGCAGCATGTCTACCACTCTACCCACGTATGCAGCAGCCACTCCGCCGCCCGTGTCGATGACTTACTTTTTTCTTTTGAGGCAATGGATGACTTGCTGATACTTGAAGAGCATAGATTAGCTAGGGTCTGTGGAGTTGTGGAGTCACTGCACGTGATATTAGAGCATCTCCAGCTGTTGCCCCCACCCCCCCCAGGAGGCATAAAAATCACCGCCTGGGGACGAGCCGGCGGCAAAATCGGCTTTGGAGGCGGCTGGGCACCCAGCCGTCGCCCCCAGGCACCGATTTTGGCCCATTATTCGGCCCACTTTCGTCGAAAAATGGCCCGATATCGGCGCGAATCGGCCCATATTCGGCGCGGTTCGGCGTGAATTCTCCATAAATATTTTTTTTGCCTCCATAGTTCATCACAGAAAATCAATAGAAATCAAATAGTTCAATACAAATTATATAGTTCAACAAATAAAAACTCACGTTTCATCACACGTAGTTCCGGCGTCGCCCTTGAGCCTCCATAGGTGCTCCACCAGATCGTGTCGCAGTTGTTGATGCACCTGTGGGTCTCGAATCTCTTGACGCATATTGAGGTAGGCAGTCCAGGTTACCGGTAGCTAGTGATCAACTTGGGCAAGAGGACCCTACCTGTAATATGGTTCTGTGTCAAACACTGGCTCTTTCTGCTTGCTCTCAATGATCATGTTGTGCAAGATGACACATCAAGTCATGATGTCCCACATTTGATCTTTCGACCAGGTTTGAGCAGGGTACCAGACAACAGCAAATCGAGATTGGAGCACACCAAATGCCCGCTCGACATCCTTCCTGCAAGCCTCCTGAACCTTCGCACAGAAGGTGTTCTTGCCTCCCGACACAGGGTTTGAGATAGTCTTCACAAATGTCGACCATTTCGGATAGATGCCATCAGCTAGGTAGTACCCCTTATTGTAGTGCCGCCCATTGACCTAGAAGTTCACCGGAGGAGAATGACCTTCAACTAGCTTGGCAAAGACAGGGGAGCACTGCAGGACGTTGATGTCATTGTGAGTTCTTGGCATCCCAAAGAAAGAGTGCCAAATCCAGAGGTCCTGTGTGGCCACTGCCTCAAGTGCCACACTGCAACCGCCTTTGGCTCCTTTGTACAACCCCTGCCAAGCAAATCGATAGTTCTTCCATTTCCAATGCATGCAGTCGATGCTTCCAAGCATCCCAGGAAATCCTCTTGCTGCATCCTGTGCTAGGATCCGAGCAGTGTCTTCCGTATTGGGTGTTCGCAAGTATTGCGGCCCAAGCACTGCCACCACTGCCCTGCAGAACTTGTAGAAACACTCAATGATGGTGGATTCGGCCATGCGCCCATAGTCGTCGAGTGAATCACCGGGAGCTCCGTATGCAAGCATCCCCATAGCTGTCGTGCACTTATGGATTGAGGTGAATCCAAGTGTGCCGGTGCAATCCTTCTTGCACTTAAAGTAGCTACCAAACTCCCGGATGGAATTCACAATCCTGAGGAAAAGCTTTCGGATCATCTGATAATGGCGCCGAAATGTTTTCTCGCCGTGCAATGGAGCGTCGGCGAAGTAGTCGGAGTATAGCATGCAGTAGCCTTCCAGATGATGCCGGTTCTTTGCTTTCACCCGCCCCGGCGCCGAGCCACCTCGCCGCGGCTTTTCATTGCTCGCGAGCAGGCCGGCAAGGGCGGCGAGCAGCATGAGATGATCCTGCTCCTGGACGTCGACTTCAGCTTCCTCCTCCAGCAACGCCGCGAGCGCCTCCTCGTGGTCTGAGTCCATTGCCAGGCCGGACAGACAAATCGCCGAACACCTTGCAGGCGAGGTGGGCGCACACCCACCAGTGTATAGCCCTTGCGCGGCCGGAACGTCGGAAAAGCCGCCCGGACGGTGATGAAGAGGCAGCCTCGGCGAAACCTCTTTTCTTTTTCGGCGAGGAATGTCCTATCTAGCTGTGGTGGGTGGTGGTGGGTGCTGGACGACGCTGGGATCGGCAGGATGGCGGCCGAGCGTGGGGGGTCGGAGGCGAATCTGGACGGTCAGCTTGACTTTTCGCATGGCAGTGTGGCCCCACGTGCGCTTTTCCTTTGCGCCTGAGCCCGCTAGCGCCCCCTAGTGCGCCGGGTTCGGTCTGCGATCGTCGGGCCCAAAAACGGACCGAGCCAGTGGAATTCGTCGTCTTGGAGACGCGACTAGGGCGTTTTTTCGGCGCCGGCGCGAAAAATCGCCTGAAGAGGGCCTATTGGGGGCGCGACTGAAGATGCTCTCAACCAGCTCGTGGAGATGGACGTGTGAAAAGCAACGCCTGTGACCAGCACCCGCCAACAAAATGAATTGAACAAGCTGACTTGGGTGCATGGAACGGCTTATAAGATGGCTGGACGATCGAGTGGCCGGCGACCCAGCTGATGCGCGGGATTATCCGGATGACGCCTAGAGTCCGCCATGAAAGCGGTAATTGCCTTTGGCTCCTAGGTGCATATGCACCCATTGTCGAAATACACATTTTGAAAAGTTAAAAAAATCGGAACAAAAATCCCGCATGTATATCTGGACATTTTATGTGCGTGCACAAGTTTTCAGTGAAAAACGACGTTTTTTGTGGCTTGTGTAAAAAAGACAATTTCTGATGCTTCATTCTAACACTAGTGCAGAACCGACCTTTAGTGCCGGTTCGTAACGGCCTTTAGTGCCGGTTCCACAACCGGTACTAAAGAGTGGGGACTAAAGGTTCGTCACGAACCGGCGCTAAAGTCCGAACACGTGGCACGAGCCAGGCCCGGGTGCGCGTAGGGCTTTAGTACCGGTTGGTAACACCAACCGGTACTAAATGTTTGGGTGTTTTTCCATTATATTTTTTTTGTTTGCTGGTATTTCAGAATACTACAAATTGTACACGTTATGCATATATATAAATAGATTTTCTCGTACGTATAGAACCGTATATATATATATATATATATATATATATATATATATATATATATATATATATATCATCGAATGTCTCACAACCAACACCATTATTCACACATACATATGTATATACATATACAATTTCTCCTACATATGTTGCCTTGGTGCCTCCGGAGCACGATGACAAGTGGTTCATGGGGGCGGTAGCAGATAATAGTATTCTCCTTCGGGATTTATGACCTGGTCGAGCAAAAATTCGGCTATTTCCTCTTGAAGTGCTAGTATGCGGTCCGATGGTAGGAGCTTATCCTGCACCTCTCTGAATTGTTAAGAAGGAGATCAATATGCATGTGTGTTAGTTGTGTGACTAGATATCGATAATGGTATGAATAGTGTTCTGACAAACGTACCCAGTCCTGTATATCAGATCTTCTTCTTTCGGACGTCATCATGCGAATGTTCTCGCAAACATAGAATGCACACAGATTATTTCCCGACGCCTCCTTCAGGGCCTTTACGAGAATGGAATTGAATCAGATAATGATTAATCAAGCATGATAATTAATTAATAATATTGAAACAAGAATTAAAGAGATGGTAGCTAGCTAGTACTACTTAATTACTTAACTTTGGTCGATGCCAAAACAACTTTTGTTTCCATTCGCCTGGAGTCATCGCGATGAACTTTGCCCATGCCCTGCCCGCCAGCAAAGAAAAATAATAAAGGGGTTATTAAATAGTTCATATCAGAAAATAACGAACTAATAATAGGCCGAGATATATATAGTTAATAATGATTGAAATTATCTGTTGACTATCCCCTTCACGATGGTGAAGTCACTTCCTTCTTTAGTTAGCAAGTCCAGTAATTCAACTTTTCCTTCCTCAACTTTAATGTCTATCAAGACCCAGTGTCAACTGCATGTGCACACATTTGCATGTCTTAAATAACCGGCATGTGCATAAAATTAATCAACTAACATAAACCGTATACACTTAATTATTAACATCTAGCTAGCTAGTAAGCAAAAACAGAATTTGTAGTACAAGACAGTGTGACTCACGGGAAGTTGTAAGGAAATAGTATATCTTCATTGCTATTGAGGCGCTTCAAGAACTCTACCATGCTTTCCTCTACACCTGCTTTATAAAATGGATACTTCCATATGTCCTCATTAATGGTATTTGGGTCAATGAACCCAATGCCATAGCGTCCAGATTTTTTCATTTCATACATCTTCATCCTGCATATAATACCACAGAAAAGAATATAGTGAGGATAATTACATGTAATGATTGATCAAAATTATGACTACATAATTAGCTTGAGACTTAAATTATAGAAAGAAATCACTTACAGACAATAGCAACTGACGATAGACTTGTCGAGTGCGTCTCGATTGAATAACTGATATAATTCTGAATACTCAATGGACAGAGCTTTCTCATGGTAATAATGCTCCTTCTTGACATTCACCATGAGGGACACTCAATTGGAAATCTTGGTCATGTTCATGTACCATTGATGCAATTCATACATTCTCGTTAGGAGGTCCTTGACCTTGTCTAGATGGACCAAAGGTTAGCCCCAGGCATATTTCCATTTTATTTCTGATTCTTTAATCGGAGACATGGGCTCGATTTCGAGGAGTTGTCCAACAGAGATCTTGAGCATTTCAGCCTGCATTATATGCTCCTCCATTATTACCACATCGCCCTGCTGGGGAACGCTAATGGTTTGCCCACAATAATATTTGGCGCGCATACTCCTCTCATGTGTTGTTGGCACAACAAGCGGGAGGATCTCTTGTGCGGCATGTTCTCCCAGCTTGGGAACAGTTTTCCCTCATTTTTTGCCAGCTGCTTGTTGGCTCGAGCTCGAGCTCGCTTCCTTCCGTAGCCGTGCTCGATGTAGCTTCCTAATTTGACGCTCATAGTCTGAGTCAACAGGCTTGGGAGCTGGTGCTCTAGGCATATGAATGAAGTGGTCAATCGTTTTCTCAGGCACTTTCTCCTTTGGCGGCGGTGCCGGTTTCGGTCCAAAATGGGCGTCCACTTGGGCCTGCACTATGGCTGCGTTTTGCTCCTCGGTCATGTCGTAAGTCCTCTGAGGAAGAGGAGCGTGGCTTGGACCATATTTATATCGCTTGTCTCCGCCTGTACTTCCTGAACTACCTCGACTCGTACCGCTACACACCAAAGCTGTGGCATGTCTCTTCTACGATTGCTGAGACGGCGGAGATGGCTGACGTGGAGTTGGACCAGGAGAAGTGGCCTGACGATGTGCCGGACTTGAAGCGGGAGGTGTGGCCTGACACGGTGCCGGACTTGAAACCGAAGAAGTGGCATGACGCTGTGCCGGACTTGAAACCAGAGGAATCAGCTCACGCGTTCGGGGACTTGGAGGAGGTGGCGGACTTCGAGGAGGAGTCATCTCACGCGTTCGTGGACTTGGAGGAGCGGGAGTCTGCTGACTCGGTGGCGGACTTCGAGGAGGAATCGGCAGACGACGCGGTGTTGGTGGACTTCGAAAGATGATGCAATCCTTTCTCCATAGGATGATACGATGTATGGCCTCTCCCAGTGTGCGCTCGTCTTCACCTCCAGGAATGTCAAGCGTTAGCCCCGAATATGGGTCCACCACTTCATCAACCATGACACGAGCATAGCCCTCTGTAATCGGGATGCAATGGTAGGTTGCTTCGGGGGTAACTGGAAAAGCAACGCCGTCCGCCACCTTCATGGATATGTTCTTCATTTTGGAGTGTAGCTCACAGTTAGTGTTCTCTATGATGTCATCCAGAGGGTATGTATCCAGCATTATGTCGCCCGGGGCAGAACCAACGCTGCTTCTCGGCATGGATGGGACGGTGCTATCCAATGCTGAACGATTATCCGCTTGCTGCTGCTGCTGCTGAGACCCCCTTTCCTGGCTAAGTGAGTCGATCTGCTGCTGCTGCTGCTGGAGTTTGAGTGCCAGGTCCGCGTGCCTTGCTTCTAGGCCTTGAAGGCGTTCTGCGTCCTGCTTCCTCTGCTCCTCCTCCAGCTTCCTCTTCTTCTCCTCCTCCATCTTCTTTCTTGCACGGGACATGTAGTCGTCATTCCAGTCCGAAAAGCCCTCATACTAGGGAATAACGCCCATGCCTCGTGTTCTTCCCGGGTGTTCAGGATTTCCCAAGGTGCGCGTAAGCTCGTCGTTCTCTCTGTTGGGCATGAACACCCCCGCTCGAGCTTCTTCTATCGCGTCAAGTATCTTTTGTTCGGCTCCTTTTAGACTTGCCTTCTTCGAAACCAGGCCTGTCTTCGGGTCCAACGCCCCCCATGCGCATAGAACCAAGTTCTGCACCTGGGGGGCCAGCTCCTAGTAATCGGAGTGACCCCTGCATCCTCCATCTCTTGCTCAGACTTATCCCACTTAGGCAATCCCACCGCGTAGCCACCTGGACCCACCCTATGGAACTGCGTCTTTCTTGCGGCATTTGCCTTGTTTTTCATCGACCGTTCCTTAGATAATTCTGAATCCTTGAAGGTCACGAAATCGTCCCAGTGTTCTCTTTCCTTCTCAAGTGTTCCCTTGAAATCTGGAGTCTTCCCTTCATTAGCGAGGTAGTTGGCCCATGCAATTGCCATCTTCTTAAGAGCAGCGGCCTTGACTTTCTCCACATCTGCTTTAGTGAAATGATCTGGTAGGGTGAAATGTTCCATCAGAGATTTCACCAAGTCTTCTTTGTCTCTGCCATCGACCCAAGTAACACCTGGACGTTTAGTCTTTGGCTCTTTCCATTCTTGAATGGAGATCGGGAGTTTGTCCTTCACAAGAACTCCGCACTGACGAGTCCACTTGTCCACAACGTTCTTAGGCGTGAGGGGTTCGCCACTAAGTTTGGTGGATTCGATGTGGTACTTTACAGCATCCTTCAACAATCTGCCCGGGCCTCGCTTTGTCTTGCTGTCTGTAGAAGCAGATTTGCTCCATTCGGATGGCTGAAAGAAGAAAGATTGGATGTGATGATCACCAGGATGCATGCTTATATAACGATATACCTCGCTGGAAGTCTTTGTTATTTGAAGATCAACATTGTCTGTGTCATCACTAACATTGTCTGTGTCATCATAATCATAGTTCATGACTTCATCAGCTCGGTCGTCGAGATCGAATATCTTTTTGTCACCCTCTCCGGTATTGTTCAGATATTGGGAGCCGTCATCATTCAGATCATCTAGCCTATGAGGGTTGCGTATGATGTCGAACAATTCCTCTTCTCTCTCTCTGCCGGTATTGTCCGCCATAGCTTTTACTTTACTAATTAATACAGAAGAAATATAAAACAATTTAGTATTCAAATTACAATGCATGGATGCAATTAATCAATAAGGAAAAATTGAATCTCGAATACATCATCTCGAATATATAATCTCGAATACATCATCGTCTTAATATATATAATCTCGAATACATCGTCTCGAATATTATATATCGAATACATCACCGGCTATGTACCTAATAAAGATCGACTACTACAGAAGAATCTAGGGCGCCACTCGCGGTTCCTGGGGCGCGGGCGGTGCACACCCAAAGAGAAGGAACCATCACATGATCATATCTCCGGTCATCTGCCCAAAGAACCCGCCAAGTAGTGGAGAACCTGACGTCGTCCATAGCAGCCATGTACCGATGGACGTGCTCATCTTCCTCCCTGACACGGCGATGCACCACCTCCGGCGGGGCGGGCTGCCTCTGCACCGAATGTGGCCCACGCGAACGCCACCAAAGAAGATCAGGGTCGACGACGGGACCCGAGGTCGTGTTCCTCACCAAGCGGCGCGCCCCTCCAGGTAGCACCTCCCAATGCCAGCCCGGCGGAGCCCAGTCCCGGACATGGGTCCTCTGAAGCATGACATCGTCGCGAACGGGTCGACGGCGAGGATGCGGGCCGGGCATATCGTCGAGAACAAATACTATATGCCCGCAAAAAGTAACATTTTTTAAATGATTGGATTGTGATAACTAAAATTCTATATATATGAAAATTCTAACAATTTGACATTAATCTAATTCATCTAACTAAAACTAATTCTAAAATTTCCTGATTATATAACTAACATTTCTATAACAATACTAATATCTATATAACTAAAAAACAGAAAAATTGCTAACATTTCTATAAATATTTCTATAACTAAAAAACAGAAAACATTTATAACATTTCTATATAACTAACATTTCTAATATTTATATAACTAAAAAACAGAATAATTTCCTAACATTTCTATAACTAAAAAAAGAATTTTTTTTAACAAAACAAACTAATAATGTGTGTGTGTATAGTGTGTGTGTGTGTGTGTGTGTGTGTATAGTGTGTGTGTGTGTGGACATGGCGGCCGGGGCGAGCTCACCGGCGAGGCGACGACGGGGCGACGGGACGGGGCGGCGACGACGGGGCGATGGGACGGGGCGGCGACAACGACGGGACGGGGCGGCCGGGGCGACGAAACGGGGCGGCGATGACGGGGCGGGGCGGGGCGCAACGACGGGGACGACAGGGACGGGGACGGCCGGGGCAACGACGTCGACGGGGACAGCGACGAGGGGCGGGGACGGCCGGGGTCGGCGACGAGGGGCGGGGGCGGCGACGTCAACGGGGACGGCGTTGATCGGGGCAGGGCGGCGCGACGGAGGGAGGAAACAGAGGGAACTGGATTTTTTAAGTGTTGTATATATAGGATGGACCTTTAGTACCGGTTGAAGCCACCAACCGGTACTAAAGGTCTGTTTTGGCTAGGCCAAGCGGCGGGAAGCGCACCCCCTTTAGTACCGGGTGGTGGCTCCAACCGGTACTAAAAGGGGGGGGGGTCTTTAGTACCGGTTGAAGCCATGACCCGGTACTAAAGGGGGTGCGCGGGCTCTAGGCGGTGCGCATGTTTAGTCCCACCTCGCTACCCGAGGGTCTACCGCACTGCTTTATAAGCCCCAGTGCAGTAGCTCTCTCGAGCTCCTCTCCTAATCAGGCCTACTGGGCCTACCTGTCCTCTTCTGTCCTGTGGGCCTACTGGGCCTTTGCGGGCCTGCATCCTGGCCCAACTAAAGGTTGTGTTCCTAGTCGTATGCAGGCCGCTTTGGCCCAGTAGGCGGGCTTTTTTATTTTCTTAATTTTTTTGCTTTATTTATTTTTGTTTTATTTATTTTTGAGTTGTTTTTTTTGCTGTATTTAGAGTTTCTTTGTGAATATTTTTGCTTTAGGTACAAAAAATTACAAACTTTCTGTTAGTGCCGGTAGTTTTCAATTTTGAATAGTTTAGATTTTGAATTATTTGAAATTTGTGTGAATCACTAGTTTGTGAATAACTTAACTTTGAAAAAAGTTTTTTCAGTGATTCTTTTTTCTTATGTTTAATATTAGTGTGTTTTATCATTATATTCAATTTGGTGATGCTTAGGTTATTTAAAAAATGAAATGCCTTTGTAACATTTCAGTTTTATTTTCTTAGTTTTTTTCGCTTTATTTATTTTTGAGTTGTTTTTTTTGCTGTATTTAGAGTTTCTTTGTGAATATTTTTGCTTTAGGTACAAAAAATTACAAACTTTCTGTTAGTGCCGGTAGTTTTCAATTTTGAATAATTTAAATTTTGAATTATTTGAAATTTGTGTGAATCACTAGTTTGTGAATAACTTAACTTTGAAAAAAGTTTTTTCAGTGATTCTTTTTTCTTACGTTTAATATTAGTGTGTTTTATCATTATATTCAATTTGGTAATGCTTAGGTTATTTAAAAAATGAAATGCCTTTGTAACATTTCAGTTTTCGTCGGAAACCCTAATACTTCGAAAAAGATTGTCCATTTTGTACACGAAGTGTATCTAGTTTTTGCCGTAACCCTCTCTACTTTTTTGCACATGCTATTTGTATGAAATTATGATACCATGCCAACTTTCAACCTTTTCTGAGTTCATTTTCAAATGCATTTCAATTTCAGGGTCATTTAGCTGGAAAAAAAAATCAGTAAATGCATGAAAAGAATTTGTTTGCACATAAAATTTCTTCGCGTTTCAAATGCCAAAATACATAATTAACTACCCTAACTATTACAGACATTCCCTCCTGGATGTGAAACACAGAAGAAAGTGATGATAGTGAAGCCGATCACATCCCAGATCTTTGGGTGTGAAACTTTTTCTTCTCGTGTGTCCCTTTACACCGTAACCATGGAAAATCTTCATCATTTAACTGGATGCTCGGGTCAATATTCACTGTGAATGGAGCAATTTCATCAAACTTTTCATAATCTTCTGACATGTCTGTCTTCTCATCCACTCCCATGATGTTTCTTTTTCCTGAAAGAACTATGTGGCGCTTTGGCTCGTATGATCGATTCGCTTCCTTATCTTTTCTTTTTCTCGGCCTGGCCGACATGTCTTTCACATAAAAAACCTACGCCACATCATTGGCTAGGACGAATGGTTCGTCTACATATGCAAGATTGTTGAGATCCACTATTGTCATTCCGTATTGCGGGTCTTCCGTTAGCCCGCCTCGTGTCATATTGACCCATTTGCACCGAAACAAAGGGACCTTCAAATCACCTGATCCATAGTTAAGTTCCCATATGTCCTCTATGTAACCATAATATGTTTCCTTTCCCGTGTTGGTTGTTGCATCAAAGCGGACACCATTGTTTTGGTTGGTGCTCTTCTTATCTTGGGCGATCGTGTAAAATGTATTCCCATTTATCTGGTACCCTTTGAAAGTCATTATATTCAAAGATGGTAACTGGGACAGCGAGTACAGGTCATTTTGAATATCGCCATCATTCAGGGCACGTTTCTGCAACCAACCGGCGAAAGTCCTTGTTTGTTCACGTGTAATCCAGTCGTCAGACTTCTCCGGGTGTTTGGACTGTAGAAAATTCTTGTGTTCCTCCATATACAGAGCCACCAAGGCGGAATTCTGTAGAACTGTGTAGTGTGCTTCAGTGAGAGAATGCCCGTCCATACATATTATTTGATGCCCTCCTAGAGTGCCTTTTCCTTCCAGTCTGCCCTTATGCCGCGATTCAGGAACACCTATCGGCTTAAGGTTAGGAATAAAGTCAATACAAAACTCAATGACCTCCTCATTTTCATGGCCCTTCGAGATGCTTCCTTCTGGCCTAGCACGGTTATGAACATATTTCTTCAAGACTCCCATGAACCTTTCAAAGGGGAACATATTGTGTAGAAATACAGGACCCAAAACGTTAATCTCTTCGCAAAGGTGAACTAGGACGTGCGTCATGATGTTGAAGAAGGATGGTGGGAACACCAACTCGAAACTGACAAGACATTGCACCAAATCATTCTGTAACCTTGGTATGATTTCTGGATCGATTACCTTCTGAGAGATTGCATTGAGGAATGCACATAGCTTCACAATGGCTAATCGAACGTTTTCCGGTAGAAGCCCCCTCAATGCAACCGTAAGGAGTTGCGTCATAATCACGTGGCAGTCATGAGACTTTAGGTTCCGGAACTTTTTCGCTGCCATATTTATTATTCCCTTTATATTCGACGAGAAGCCAGACGGTACCTTCATGCTGAGCAGGCATTCGAAGAAGATTTCCTTCTCTTCTTTGGTAAGAGCGTAGCTGGCCTGATTTCCTTCTCTTCTTTGGTAAGAGCGTAGCTGGCCTGACCCTGATGTATGTCGTCTTTTCCGTGCATACGTTGCTGGTCCTCCCGTGCCTCTGGTGTATCTTTTGTCTTCCCATACACGCCCAAAAAGCCAAGCAGGGTCACGCAAAGATTCTTCGTCACGTGCATCACGTCGATTGTGGAGCAGACCTCTAGGTCTTTCCAATATGGCAGGTCCCAAAATATAGATTTCTTCTTCCACATGGGTGCGCGTCCGTCAGCGTCCTTCGGAACAGGTTATCCGCTAGGACCCTTTCCAAAGATTACCTTCAAATCCTTGACCATATCATGTACATCAGCACCAGTACGGTGGCGAGGCTTCGTCCGGTGATCCGCCTCACCTTTGAAATACTTGCCTTTCTTTCTTACGGGATGCCTGCTCGGAAGAAATCGACGATGTCCCAGGTACACATTCTTCTTACAACTATTCAAATATATACTGTCGGTATCATCCAAACAGTGCGTGCATCCGCGGTATCCCTTGTTTGTCTGTCCTGAAAGGTTACTGAGAGCAGGCCAATCATTGATGGTCACGAACAGCAACGCCTTTAGGTCAAATTCTTCCCCCATGTGCTCATCCCACGCACGTACACCTATTCCATTCCACAGTTGTAAGAGTTCTTCAACTAATGGCCTTAGGTACACATCAATGTCATTGCCGGGTTGCTTAGGGCCTTGGATGAGCACTGGCATCATAATGAACTTCCGCTTCATGCATAACCAAGGAGGAAGGTTATACAAACATAGAGTCACAGGCCACGTGCTATGGTTGCTGCTCTGCTCCCCAAAAGGATTAATGCTATCTGCGCTTAGACCAAACCATACGTTCCTTGGGTCACCTGCAAACTCCTCCCAGTACTTTCTTTCGATTTTTCTCCACTGCGAACCGTCAGCGGGTACTCTCAACTTTCCGTCTTTCTTACGGTCTTCTGCGTGCCACCGCATCGCCTTCGCATGCTCTTTGTTTTGGAACAAACGTTTCAACCGTGGTATTATAGGAGCATACCACATCACCTTGGCAGGAATCTTCTTCCTGGGGTGCTCACCCTCGACATCACCAGGGTCATCGCGACTGATCTTATAACGCAATGCACCGCATACCGGGCAAGCATTCAAATCCTCGTACTCACCGCGGTAGAGGATGCAGTCATTAGGGCATGCATGTATCTTTTGCACCTCTAATCCTAGAGGGCAGACAACCTTATTTGCTTCATATGTACTCTCGGGCAATTCGTTGTCCTTTGGAAGCATATTCTTTATCATTACCAGCAACTTTCCAAATCCCTTGTCAGATACACCATTCTCCGCCTTCCATTGTAGCAATTCAAGTGTGGTGCCCAACTTTTTTTTGTCAGCTTCGCAATTCGGGTACAACAATTTCTTGTGATCCTCTAACATGCGCTGCAACTTCGTCCTCTCCAGATCACTTGCGCAGTTTCTCTTTGCATCGGCAATGGCCCGACCTAGATCATCAGCGGGCTCATCTGATGCCTCTTCTTCAGCTTCTTTCTGCATTGCCGGCTCAACTTCTTCCCCCATTGTTATATCATCATATTCAGGGAACCCATGGCTAGGATAGCCGTCGTCGTCCTCTTCTTCTTCATTGTCTTCCATCATAACCCCTATTTCTCCGTGCTTGGTCCAAACATTATAGTGGGGCATGAAACCGGACTCAAATAGGTGGACATGAATGGTTCTTGACGTAGAGTAATTGTGACCATTTTTACAGCCAGCACATGGACAAGGCATAAAACCATCTGCCCGCTTGTTTGCCTCAGCGGCAAGCAGAAAAGTATGCACGCCATTAATGAACTCGGGAGAGCATCTGTCATCATACATCCATTGTCGGCTCACCTTCATTACACAACACCGAATAGACCAAATTAATACACGTTCATACATAAAGTTCATATACAACACTTAATTAAATGCAAAATACAAATAACTCTCTAGCTAAAGAATTTAAATGCAATAACAAATGCGATGAAGATCGTAACTAAGGTAACAATTGATCCAACAGCATAATGATATCAAGCCACACTATCAATGGCATATTTTCTAATCTTTCTAATCTTCAACCTCATTTTCTCCATCTTGATCTTGTGATCATCGACGACATCGGCAACATGCAACTCCAATTCCATCTTCTCCCCCTCAATTCTTTTCAATTTTTTTTTTCAAATACTCGTTTTCTCTTTCAACTAAATTTAACCTCTCAACAATAGGGTCGGTTGGAATTTCCGGTTCACATACCTCCTAAATAAAAATATCTATGTCAACTTGATGGGCATAATTTGTCATAAACACGAAATGCAACAACTAGTTTTAAATGAGAATATACCACATCCGAATCATAACAAGGACGAGGGCCGACGGGGGCGGATATCAAAACCATGGCACTATGTATAACAAACAACATACGGGTAAGATAATTATACGAGTAACTATATATCCAAATCACACAAACATCAATTTGGTAATGTAAAACATTCATGAACAAGAGCCTCACCACAAGGTGGTGCCGGCGATGGGACGGTGCGAGCGATCGACGGTGATTACGACGGAGATTTAGAAGGCACTACGTAAACCACACCTACATATGCAAACTAAGTGTTATTTTTGACCTCAAATTGCATATAAATCAAATACTAGCAAATATAATTCCTCCCAAATTAATCACTATACAAAGCATTGCAAGAGCTAATCTAGCAATGAGAGTTGAAAGGACAAAGTTGCTAACCTTTGTGATCATTTGAGTGGATGGGGGCCTTCAAATCTTGACAAATTTTGGGCAAAATTTGTGAGGAGCTCGAGGAAGAGAGGGGAAGAACAGAGGAAGTGAGGGGAAAGGGGAAGAACAGAGTGGCTCGGGTGGACGAAGGGTTTATGTACGTCGACCTTTAGTACCGGTTCGTGCCACGAACCGGTACTAAAGGTGCTGGAGGGGCCCCAGACTGACAACACCCTGCCACCACTCTCTTTAGTACCGGTTCGTGGCACAAACCGGTACTAAAGGTTCGCCATGAACCGGTACTAATGAGAACGGCCGGATAGCCGTTGGAACCAGCACTATTGGACACATTAGTGCCGACTCAAAATCAAGCCGGCACTAACGTGTCTCATATTAGGTCCTTTTTCTACTAGTGTAACTATTCACGAGGCATTTCTTTATCTTTTTTACACAAGCCACAAAAAACGTCGTTTTTCACCGAAACCTTGTGAACGCACTTAAAATGTCCGGATATACACGTGAGATTTTTGTTTTGAATTTTCAACATTTCGAAATATGTATTTCGACAATGGGTGCATATGCACCTAGGAGCCAAAACGCCACTCTCGCTCCCAGAAATCCGTTGGTGCTCCAACGAGCGTGCGCTCCTGCACGCGAAAAATATATTTTAAATTGTGAAAAAATTCCAAATAAAAATTTGGCGCATACATCTCAACATTATATGTGTGCACGTCAAGTTTCGTAGAAAACTGACATTTTGTTTGACTTGTGCAAAACCGACAAAAGGATGTCTTGTGAAAAATATTTTTTAACACCGAATTTTATCTTTTTCACACGCAACACATAACTTGTCCGTTTTTCGCGAAACGACTTTGTGAGAATGTATAGTATCAAGATGTACGCGCCAAGTTTGTTCGGAATTTTTTGACAATTTAAAATATGTTTAAAACACATTTTATAAACCAGAAGCGCACGCTCCCATGTGCCAAAACGCCACTCTCGCCAACTCCGCACATATAGTAGGCCATTTGGACTAAATACTCTCACTTCTTTAAGCTCATTTACCTTGCTTTTATTCAGCAATGCCAGAGATAGGTTAGCCAATGATGTTCACTGGGACACTGGAGTATTTAAGTTTCCAAAAGTAAACTTGATATATATACCTTCTACTTCCTCTGTAAACTAATATAAGAGCGTATAGATCACTAAATTAGTGATCTAAACATTCTTATATTAATTTATGTTAGTGATCTAAACAATTCTATATTAGTTTACGGAAGGAATAAGTTGTAACATTGACAGCATTTGCAAGGTACTCCCTCCGCCCATACATAATATAAGAAAGTTTTTCAAGTTATGTTAGCTTGAAAAAAGTTCTTATATTATGGAATGGGGGGAGTAATTGGCAACACACTATTATTTTAGTAATATCAATGGCTTAATTGCGATAAAAATAGAAGATTGCCAAGTTTATACCTTCAGAAACTGAAGGTCGCTGACAGGAACATAGGATCCATTGATCGACATACCGACAAGAGCATAGATATCATTGAATAAGAGTTCATAATTTTCATCTGCAACTCTATACGAATATATCTCATCCCTAGGATCACATGTGGTGGCATGTTTAATCATGGTACTCCAATCGTCCTTGTTCATGCCAGTAAGCTAATTGCCATAAGTTAAGAGTATTATTATCAATAAATGAAACGCTACATGATATTATAGTTCACATGAATGTATGATAAAAATAGAATTTTTGATGTGGAGTGCTACCTAGCATATTTCTCAATGTAATTTTCTTTATTGTGGCATGAATGTTTTAGCATCACATTAATCCAAAAAATCCAATGGATATCTTATTTTCGTGCAGGATAATGATCAGCAGGCAATTTGAAATATTGAAGACTGCAGAAATATCATTTTAACTGCATGTTACCTCTTGGAGACCAGATCTTTGTGATAATGACGCAGCAAGTGCTTCACGGTAGCAATATTTTTATCCACAAGGTTATCACGACGTTTACCCTTTTGGGAAATTTTCTCCAATTAATGTACCACATCTTCCTTAGATGGAGGATAACTCTTTTTATTTGCTGAAAGAGACAAAAGGGTAAGGTGTGTTATGAAAAGATTGCTAATATAAAATTGGTTCATTTTGGATATCTTGGCATCTGATGGTAGTGGTATTTGCCAAAGGATTAATGTAAATGGTAAAGTACAATCAATTTACCATAAATATAATTAATGTAACACCTATATATACAACATTAGAAAATTATAATGGTGCCCATCTTTTCTCCAATACCCATGAAATGTACAAGTCACCATAAAATCTGTATTGAGCAAAGAAAAGTTCAATCCCAAACCTCAACTAGCAATACCGGTGTTTTGTGACAGTACTAACCATTCCCTTCTAAAAGGGAAACATTTCGTGCCAAGACTACATATTTTGAGGTAAAAATAAAGTCATTGCACTGCATGTATAAAGGCCACAAGTTCTTTGAAAGATATAATATGTTTTGTAACTTTTGTTTTACTTAAATCAGCTTGAAAGCCACTTAAAAGTGGAGCATGTTCTTTAGTTGACTATGACAAATAATAATGTTTCATCAAATGAGAAAATTAAACAATAAACTATTTTTTTCAAAGTGGCATAATTAAAGAAAATTGATGTTCATAATGGATAATAGGACATACTCACTTTCACTTCCGCGGTCTTTGACGACAAAAAGATCAGTGACTACTTCTTGAACTCTTCCCGCAAGATCATGCCTTTTCACTCTTGCTATCAACCTTGACTTTTTACCATAGGTGTTTAGTATCATGACATGAATAAAAAAACTGTAAAAAGCATCTCAAAAACATGAAAAGTGTAAAGAGTAATTTTCAGAGGAATCATGCATGTCCAGTTCTGAAATTTTAACGGAGAGCATTCACAAGAGTTGAAGGAAGTTAAAATGTTAGAGTGAAGTGAGGGCTGCCATGGTCCTCGGCTTTTCCTGGCCGAGCTGGCGGGCAAGCCACTCGGCTCGGATGTTATTTTTGAATGCCGCGATGGCTTCAACGTCAGCAGTCAATGATCTAGTTCTTTTTAGTGAGGAACATGTTCCAGAACCTCCGATCTGATTCGCCTGGCTGCTAGGTTACACGGCTGATGTCATCAATGTCCAGAGGTCGGATGTAAGTGCCCTGGAAGTTTGCCTGAAAAGCATCTTCAAGGGCTTCCCAGCTACCAATATATAGAATGAGGAGGCAGGTTGTTAAGCCAATGCCTAGCTGACCCCTTTAGCTTGAGCAGCAAGTATTTAATGGCATGGAGATTGTCTCCATTAGCCATATGTATGTGAAGAAGGAAATCTTCAATCCATACTACGGGGTCTGTAGTTCTGTCATATGACTATGTTGATGGGGTTAAACCCTTCTGGAAACTAGTGTTCCATGACCCTATCTGTAAAACAGATGGGGTGGACCGGACCTCTGAATCGGGTGGTGTCCCGTTGGAGGTCGGGCTAGAGCCGTGTGTAGGCTTGATCTCGGGGCGTCCGTTCCTGTGCATCCAGGTGCGTCGTAGTCGTCCTGCCCAGCGGGCGCGCGTCTCCTTGATCCGTAGATGGACCGAGGAGGTGCCCTATTTGCCTCGATATGACGTCGAACGTCATGAGGGTCTAGGTAGTCCACGGGGTCTTTGCCATAGTGGCGTGGAGGTGGCGAGTGCGGAGGTTTTCCCACATTGGCTCGTCCCGGCCTCTAGGGGGTCGGTCAGTCTCGTCGGCGGCTACCACCTTATCGAACTTCGGCAGCAGCGCCTACGTGGGTATGGTTTTGGCGCACTATGGTGCCGGTCTTCTAGATCTTGCACGGTAGAGAGCACTTCGATCCACTTTTCGTTTAGTGCGTCAGTGTTAGCTTGCAGCAGCTGCTGCTTGCGTTTCATGCTCCAAGCTGTGGCAATGAGGCATCGGTGGAAGCGCTCTTATTCAAAAAGGTCTTCGGGACGACGTAGTCCTCGGTACCAAGGCTCTCATCATCCTCGATTCCGGCATGTAGTTGTCATCGGCCCCTTCAAAGAGGCCGTCGGGATGTAAGTCCTCGAGAAGTCCTTCAGGTGTGCCGTTCCGTACCGGGGAGGCTTGAAGGTCTTCCTCAGGGTTGTCAGCATCACCGGCTGTTGTGTCGCCATTTGTCGGCCGTAGCGTTGTTACCGCTAGGTTCCCCATTGTTGGCCCTTCTGCGTCTACGCCGACATCTTGGAGGGGAATTGGGGGTGTCAACCATGTAGACATCATGAGTGGATGTAGCAGTCCACCTGCTAGTGTTTACTAGAGGCGAGGTGTTTCTTTGGGCCATCGGCATCCTCATCCATATCCGTGGCCTCGACGTAGTCTAACACGTCGGTTAAGTCATTGACCATAGCGACTAGATGGGTGGTGGGTGGGATGTAAATTTCTCGATCGTCGGCTTTAAGTCTGATCTGATAAACCGAAGTCTTTTCGTCTGAGATAGACATGCTCTGGATACGGTTAAGCATCTCATTGAGGTGAGACAACTCTTCGAAATTTATTGCTTGTTTATAAGCGGGGCTGACTCGAAGCGTGCCCGGCGTATAACTTGACATGCTTTCGACGCGCAGGGGATCCGAAGGCGATTCTAGATCCTACGCTGGGGTCGGCTCTAAGCCTGACGCAACTTTAGAGGCGGGAGTCATATCTATGTCTGGACCGGAGATCGAAAGGGGACCATCCGGAGTTGTTACATCGGGGGTCTTCGACGACGTCACAGGTGTTGGCTCGACGTATTTGGTAGAGATCAGTTCCGGAGTCGATCCTCCGGAGCCGGGTTGGTTCTCAATCCGGCCGGGAATCCACCCTGACAGGAGGAGTTTGCCGCTGGAATCTGTGGTGTATTCGAGGCCGCCGAAGGTCACAATCCAACCTGGGGCGTAGTTTTTGACAGGATCCAGGAGGCCTGTAAAGTTGGCGCAGAAAATCATGCTGCTGAACACAAAAGGTTGGTCGGGGGCGTAAACACTCCCGCGGCCGTTGCCGTAGTTGATCTGCGAGCAAGCCATCGATCCTTCTGTTGATCCCACATCAGAACTCTCGATGAAAGCACCAGTGTCGGTGTCAAAACCGGCAGACCTCGGGGTAGGGGGTCCCGAGCTGTGGATCTCGGATAGATGGTAATAGGAACGGAGAGACGATGTTTTACCCACGTTCGGGCCCTCTTGATGGAGGTAAACCCTATGTCTTGCTCTTGTTTATATTAATGGAGATGTATCGAGTACAGAGATGATCTACCTCGAGATCGTAAGATGTGGTCTAACTCTAGGGCTAGGTGAATGATATTGCCTTAATGTCCTCCTACGGGTTAAACTCCATGGCTTGTATATACACCAGTAGGGTATCTAGGGTTACAAGGTCAGTATCAAGGCACAAGGCGGCAAGAGAAATCTTAGAGTATACGACAATTCTTTGGTGGAGGTAGTCTCGATCACGCCTCCTGCATACTGCCTCCGGATTCCATCTTGAGTATCAATGAAGGCACATCGGCCCAAGCCTAGGAGCATGGGCCGACTAGGTTAGCAACCCCTAATCCGGGACACCGTCAATGAGTGTCTTAGAGGCAGAAATTTGTTTTGTTTTGCTTCTTCCGGAACGAGTGGCATCGAGAAGTATTTTAATAGTTGGACTAACCCCACAAGGATCATCAACCCCTCTACAAAACCCCGCTCGTGTTCCAAAGCAAGATTGATCGTCTGGGATAGCAAAAAGAAGAAAGAAACTATCGGGCAGCCAGAGGACGAGCATAAGAAGAAAACTAAGAAGGATACAACTAAGAAGGATACCCAAAGAAAGCCTAAACTTGGAAGGAAGATCACTTGCTCATACTGTGGCGAAGAAAGGCATACTATCAAAAGTTGTGAGTACTACAAAGTTGTGATGACTGCAAACATCAGAACAAAATGTCCTTACGGCTATGAGGAAGGATACATTGTCCAATCGTGCATCTACCTGAATGGTGTGACGGCAAAAGCATACGAACTTGCTCAAAAACATAGGAATGCAATAAAAAAGAAACATTTCCTTTCAAGAGGATGCTCCATATGAAAAGAATTGCGATTCATGTATTAGTAGCTTGTTTTTGTTAGGTTTAGTAAAAGTGCTACTCTCTAGGAAACAGTTTATAAAGTACTCCCTCCGTCCCATAATATAAGAACGTTTTTGACACTAGTGTAGTGTTAAAAGCGTTCTTATATTTGGGGACAGAGGGAGTATCTCTTTTAGGTTTGTCTAAAGTTGTGATAATGCTTCTTTTAAATTTCTTTTAGAAAGGATGGGATAGTTGTTTTTATGAAACTGCAACAGTTCTCTCTAGGTTACAGTTGTCTGATGTTTAAAACATCCCATTGTGGCATCTCTTGCATTTTGTTTTTAATTGTGATAGTGTTGTGATACAACTAAATCCTACCGCTATGTTTTCTTTTGAGTAAAACTTGCTTCCACGGAGAGAAGAAGAAAATGCTCACTTTCTTGTATGTCCCTTATATATGTACATCAGAGCCATATAAATGTACTTTTTTTTCTACCCCTTGTTTGACCATGTTTTGCATGTACCAGGGCATGTACATAGTTTCTCTTATTTGCCATATAATCCCCTATTTTTGCATCAATGATGAATGCTAACTGAAAAAGGGTTTCTCTTGTTCCAACATTTATCAAAAGATAACTCAAGCAAGCAAAAAAGATAAGTTGTTGCATGTACTAGCATAATTTCATTCACTCAGGAAAATGAAAAAAGACACATTTTCTGATGTATCAAGGTTAACATACAAAAAAACATGCATTGGGCTAAGGAAAGAATCACACCCCTTGTAAACATTCAAACACGTGATACCACGTTTATTGGATGCAAAAAAGACGTACCCCCCCCCCCCCCCCCCACACACACACACACACAAGTATCAGGGTAGCAAGTATACATTTGCCTTGCACCCACACAGAAACAAGGGTAGAAACATTTCAAAAACACTAGATGCATAAAAAACCACAGGCCAACAACTATACATTTTTTTCTCCCAACAAAAAAAAAATTGAACTAGGTTCGGGAATGTATATATGGAGAGAATACATGTGTAGCATAAAAAGATCTACATATATTGTTCATCCAGCCATGGTTTCTAGCGTTGCATACCACAACACGGTGGATACAAAAGAAAAATAAAATAAAGGACAAGGTTGTTTCAAGCCTACAAAATTCCATCTGATCCCAATGTTTTACTGACATAAATGTGGTAGGAAGAAACAAACACGATGTGCGAGACACAAAATGAGGAATCATCTTCATGCAACTAAAAAAGACATCAACACTGATCTTCATTTAACTATGATCTCCTTGTGCACGTCAGCGGAGCAGATCATGTTTAGTGGGTGAGGACAAAAGCTTTCCCAAGATTGACCGGAAAACCAGGAACCAGTCGAGGAAAATAAACAAAAAATCCGGTTGAAGGAATCGTAAGTCGGTTTCTATAAGATAGAAACAAGCAAAAAACAAATAGAAACCGAACCGGTAAAATAAAATAGATGGAAAGTGGGTCACTGGCACTGGTAAATTCACACGGCTAGGGAAGAGACCTCCTAGTTGGCACCTTAAGCACCGGTTAGGAAAACCAGCGCCCACATACTCTAGGCCGCCAAACATCATGCGACAAGGTCGCTCGCTACAAGGCAGGTTGTGGTTCGCTCGGTCGACGATTGACCAGTTGGCCGGTCAATCGTTGAATTTAGGAGAAAAAAGTCAAAAAATAAAAATAAAACTCGAAAAAAATCCTTGAATTTAAAAGATTTACTTATTTAAAAAAGATCACAAAATAAAAAAGTCACAAATTTCAAAAAACATGTTTGTGATAGAAATAGAAAAGGCCGGCCAAAAAAACCCAAAAAGAAAACAGGGAAATCGTTGCAGTTTTTTTTACAGTTGAAGAAGAAAAAAGAAGTAAAATAGGCAGAACATGTAAGGTATGCCACTTGGTTGCTGCTGTTTGAACTAAAACAAGAGGTGTGGAGTTTGAATCACGTCACACACCCATTTTTTGAAGGTTACCAGAAAAGTAAATGGTCCGCGGGCCCAGGACGGATGGGGTTTGTGTGTAGTTTTTTTTTTTTTTGAGAGCATGTTTGTGTGTAGGTTGGCGAAATAGCCTGCAACCGGCGCGTGGACTGGGATCGGGGTAGGAAATTCCCCGGTAAAGCCCAGCAGGAGCCCACAGGCCCAAAGATCTATCCCCGAGAGCCTGCACCAGCAACTAGGCATCACGTTTTTTTCTCTTTCTTTCTCTAAAAAAAACGTTTTTTCTCTTCCTTTTTTTTCAAGTGATCACGACACCTCGTATATACGTAGACCTATGCAACGAACCAGCGATGTACACGTACCTGTATAAAATTTTCTCAACAAAATCAAGGTAGGGCCGTTGCCCTAGCTTGCCCTAAGGGGTGCTCCGCTAGTGCCTCCATCTCTCATATATAGACGAGACTCATGCTCTTGCTTGCATCCCCATCTATCTCTTATTTGATTAATCATTTACTCGTCTACCATATCTCTATGAGGGAAGAGTGTGTAGGAAGGAGTTAAAATAGATCATTTTCCAACCAATTAGTTAAGCTTCACACTGAGGCCTACACCATGTCATGTCACGAGTCCTCGTTTTCTTACATTGATTCTCCTTTGAAATGAGTGGCATCAGGAAGAGATACATGGTGCACGCTCTTACCGCACCAATGTGTCGTGAGGCATCATCTAGACCCTCTTCATGTAGTCGAACAAAGAAGATGCTACTCTGTGCAACGATGAGGTACACAATTATAAACTCAAGATAGGAAATCAACCATGCGTCCAACGTCACTGCCACTAATGTTCCTCGGGTTGCGACACTCTGGTCTGACTTTCCTATGTGGACTGCATCTCGTTGGCATCCTACTATTAGCAAGTCTCAAAATCCTATATAGTGCAGGAACACTGACTGGCCGTCTTTTAGATATGCGCGTTTCCTGGAAATCAGCTTCAAGCGTTTTTGTACACTTGAGACTTTTATTCACTGGCCTGCCTTTTCCGATAAAGGTTCACTAGACTTACTAGATTGCGGAATTTGAGTTTCCTTTACTAGTTCAAGTTAAGAAGATGTGTCTGGATGAACTAGTTGTCCCTTTGCAAAACAAATTATAAACGTATTGTGTTTTAGGGGTATAACTATAAATTTGTTGTAACAATACAGGGTAGCGAAGCAGACGAAGAATGTCCATGGGCTAAACTGACCAATCAAAATATTAAACTCTAAACAAATTGAAAAACAACATTTGGGCCTCAATATTTTTGATATCCACGGCTGAGCATAGAGAAGACCATAAGTGCATATAATAGTGTTGGTTTTTTATTGTCCTTTCTGGAATAAAATTAGGAATAATTTCCTAATTTTGTAACAAAAATTTGCATTTCAGTCATTATTGCGAATCCAGTGCAGCCAAATGTTGTGTGATGAAATCCTTCCTCATAGTCTTCCGAGTTCTTATAAAACTGGACAAATTAATAGTGTGATATCCATGAAAATTATAATATATATTCCAAGAAAAATATATGATTGCATCAAGCCTAAATTAAGCGATACGGGCGAGAGTTTTTTGGGAAAGTGGGGGAAATGGTGGTGGCTGTGCCGCCGACTGGCGGACCAGGGGGAGGAGTAGGCGGGCGTCACGCACGTCCGTTTTGCGTCTGCGCCGATGCAAATGAGGCCCAAATTTGGGCCGGGATGGGTCGCCTGGAAAACGGACGCGCGCCCTTTTGTGTCGGCGTGTTAGGCCAACTTTTGTGTCCGTTTTAACCCAAACGAACGCGCGCGGACGAAATGGGTCGACGCGTTGGAGTTGCTCTAAGCTTCATAGGTAGGAAAATATGAAAATCCTGGGCGGGCCATGACCCAGTTTAGCGGCAGCTAAACTCTGCCTTTAGTTGCAGGGAGAACCCAGCTGGAGCGAGTTATCATGATAATTACTTCCCGTATGGGTGGTGATTTAGTGTATTACATAGTTGCTTGTTGCTTTTCTTGTATTTTATTACTTGCAATGACCTCTGAAACTTTGTTACAATAGGTTGCCTACATGTGTAGGTTACTAGGTATTGGAGTTTTAATGTTTTATATACTATCTTAGGGCATCTCCAACGCTATTCCCTAAAATAAACACATTCATCCACGGATTGTGTTCGGACATGTCCGCGGACATAAGACTAGCCATAGTGGGAGTAACTTCGGTAGTAACATCGAGTCCAACTTAGCAAATTTGCTTATGTGGCAATGAGTTAATGAGGAGAGATGTAGTACTAGTAACTTAGCTAGTTACTGTAACATCACATGTTCCAATGCAATATGAGTCTATAACCTAATAAATGAAGTTTTGCATGTTACCACACTCATGTTACTACCCACTATTGAGATAGTAACATAGTCTAGGGATATGTGTATGTTACTAGTGTATGTTACTCTCCATTGTGGCTAGTCTAATATGATAGCCAGTCATCCAACCCTGCCCCTTAAATGGCATAAAATACGAACAACATAGGTAGGCCAGACAGACCTCGAGGTCAAAGCATACAGATTGTTAGGACATGTGGGTCCAAATGGCAGTTGGCTAAGCGGACTCCCCATGGTATCCGGGTTTTCTGCAAAGCTTCTCTAGATTTGCTTCCAGTTTCCCAAAAAACATACATACGGACTGGTCTGCGGACGTTTAGAGTAACCTATTGGATGATAGTAAGTGTCCGGACCGCATGGTCCAAACTTTTACGGAGGCTTTGAAGGCTTTGAGGTACCGCCTTGGAGACACCCTTATAACTTGCATCCAGCTTCGTAAGATAGTGCGTGCATCTTCATAGAGGTACATCATGTTATGATGTCTGTCTTCCAACGTGAGGGACACAACCATCATTCCGTCAGTCAATGGCCACATGCGCCCCTTGGTAATCACATGGCATATTAATTCCAGGTGCCAACTCCATCTCGTGACAAGTGTCATCTTCGTCTTTGTATGCCTCCATCTCTTATATATGGGACCGATGTTCCTGCTGCACCGCCATCCATTTTATTCGGTTACTACTTTTTGTACTCGCTTGCCATATCTCTATGAGAGAAAAGCATGTAGGAAGGAATTAATATAACGCTTTCCAGCCAATTAATTAAGCCCTTATGACTTGCATCCAGCTTCGCAAGATAGTGCGTGCATCTTCATAGAGATACATCATGTTATGATGTCTGTCTTCCACCATGAGGGACACAACCATCATTCCGTCAGTCAGTGGCCACATGCGCCCCTTAATAGTCACATGGCATATTAATCCCAGGTGCCAACTCCATCTTGTGACATACTAGCGTCGTCTTCTTCCTTTGTATGTCTCCATCTCATATATGAGACCGGTGTTCCTGTTGCATCCACATCCATCTTTTATTCGGTTACTCTTTTACTCGACCGCCATATCTCTATGAGAGAAGAGCGTGTAGGAAAGAATTAAATATAACACTTTCCAGCCAATTAATTAAGCCTTGAAATTAAGGCTAGCCATAGTTGGGGTAACATAAGTAGTAGTATGTTACTAGTCTAAGTTACTCCCCACTATGACGAGCCTAAGGCCTAGACCATGGCATACGTCCTTAATTTCTTGCATTGATTCCCCTTGGGAATGAGCGGCATCAGGAAGAGATACATGTTGCATGCCATTACCGCACCAATGTGTCATGTGGCATCAACCAGGTTTGATGTGTGTCATGGAACATAGGCATAAGATCATTCTTTATGATATGCCAGCATTTTTGATAAAATTCCGCCGGGAACCCATCTGGCCACTTAAATTTATTTCACCTTAATTTTGGAACGATAACGTTGTTGCCAAAGCAGGTGGAAGCGGTTTTCATTGAGCAGTTTAGACCTATATGTCTTCTCAATGTAAGCTTTAAGATCTTTACAAAGGTTGGCACGAATAGGTTGACACAGATAGCCCATTCGGCCGTGCAACCAACTCAAACTGTGTTCATGCCAGGACGACAAATTCTAGAAGGGGTGGTAGTTTACATGAAACATTGCACAATTATGGGCCTAGTATAGGAAATGAATCATGTGTCCAGTGTCACTCTGACGATCGTTGGCCGGGTTGCAACCATCTCTGGTGACTTTGTGGGTGTGAGGAATGCGTCTTGTCGTCATCTAGCAGCCGAAAAGGGTTGGGGTTGGTTTGAAGAGACTAAGAAAATTTCTGCAAAATTGGA